>NC_140123.1:47530666-47569666 GCF_964035555.1 Netta rufina | reverse complement strand
GTGGACAAAAGTCTCAACAATGAGCCAGCAGTGTGGGCTTGTAGTCCAGAAGGCCAACTGCATCCTGGGCTGCATCAAAAGAGGTGTGGCCAGCAGGTTGAATGAGCTGATTGTTCCCCTCTACTCTGCCCTTGTGAGGCCCCACTTGGAGTACTACATACAGGTCTGGGGCCCCCAGTACAAGAAAGATGTGGACATGTTAGAGTGAATCCAGATGAGGGCCATAACGATGCTCAGAGGGCTGAAGCATCTCTCCTATGAAGGAAGGCTGAGAGAGATGGAGGTGTTCAGCCTGGAGAAGAGAAGGGTCCAAGAAGACCTCAGTACAACCTTTAGATGCTTTAAGAGTTCTTATGAAAATGATGGAGAGGGACTCTTGGGTAGATAATGATATGATGAGGGGTAATTGTCTTAAAGAGGATAAATTTAGACTAGACATTAGGAAGAAATTCTTCACTTTAAGGGTGTTGAAGCACTGAAACAGGTTGTCCAGAGAAGTTATTGATGATCCAACCCTGGAGGTGTTCAAGGCCAGGCTGGATGGGGCCTTGGACAACCTGATCAAGTGGGTGGCATCTCTGACTATGGCAGTGACATTGGAACTAGCTGATCTTTTAGGTCCCTTCCAACTCAAGTCATTCTATGATTCTATGAAGTTCTGAGTTTTATAGTGATAAAAAAAAAAATCAAAGAAATAAATCAGAATTCCTCTGTGACAGTCTTGACTGAGTTCCTTTAAAAGTAGACTTCCTTTCCAAATACAGCTCCCCTTCCCTTCCCTTCCCTTCCCTTCCCTTCCCTTCCCTTCCCTTCCCTTCCCTTCCCTTCCCTTCCCTTCCCTTCCCTTCCCTTCCCTTCCCTTCCCTTCCCTTCCCTTCCCTTCCCTTCCCTTCCCTTCCCTTCCCTTCCCTTCCCTTCCCTTCCCTTCCCTTCCCTTCCCTTCCCTTCCCTTCCCTTCCCACCTTGCCTTTTTTAAATTTCCTTTTCTTGCCTTGCCTTATGTTTTGTTGTAGTATGATAGCTAAAGAAATCAGAAGCAGTTTTCTACCTGTAATGCTTACATGGAAAAGTGAAATGCATAATGGCCACTGTTCATGCCCTGCACTAATTGCCAGAGAACATTTTTCTCTGTGACATGGCAATGCAGAAGGTGGTTGTTTATTATTATTATTATTATTATTATAGCACTACATTTATGTATTAATTTGGGGGGCCACAGAGGCAAATTCTGGTAAAGTATGCTGTACTCAGTCACAAAACTGAATACAGCTCTCAAGATTTTCAGACAGTTAACAGAATTTAGCTATCATGACTTTAATGGCAGCAGAATAAAAACAACTTAAACACTTCAATGCAAATAGAAAAGTATCTGTCTCATCTGAAGTATTCTAAGATATCTGTATTTTCCTTATCTCACTTTGTTTCTGACATAAGTAGATGGACAGATAGACAGATAAATAGCCCTCGAAGCATCTCACAGTTTTGATTAGTGACAGGATTCTCACTCGGTGATTTGTAGGGCTTCCTGGTACCTATAACAAGAAAGAAACTGTGTTCTTCTGAAAGAGCAGATCCAGTCTGTTTGCCACCCTTAGTAAAATGATCTAAGAAAAGCAGGAACTTGCAATTTTCTTGAACAGCTGAGAGGAAATTTCCATCAGATAGTTACCCATTTGTGAATGTGGTGGGTTCACCCCATCTGGCAGGTAAGCCCTCACCCAGTTGTTCAGTCAATCCCCTCCAGTGGGATGGGGGAGAAAACTGGAAAGATAAAAAAAAAAAATAAAAAAGAAAAATTGTGGATCAAAATAAAGACAGTCTAATAGGTGAAGGGGGTTGGGGGAGAGGGACTGTAATTTAAAAATAAATAAATAAATCCATATGGTACAAAAACAATCACTACTCACCTTTCATCAGCAGACTGATATCCAGCCAGTAATGAGTAATGAGTACTTTGAAAAAACTCACAGCTTCCTCTGAGTGAGAATGAGAAACGGAGGAAGTCTTGACATTGTGTAAGAAACTGTTCAGCAAGAGCTAAAATATCCCTGTGTTATCAACACTGGTCACAGATCCAAATTACATCATCATACGAGATTCTATGAAGAAAATTAAGTCCAACCCAGCCAGATCAAGAACACTGATAAAACCCATAACCACAAAACAGAATATCTGAGACGAAAGGTCAGTGGTGATACTTAGAAGAAATACACAGTCAGCTAATCTAAAGCAGATCAAGTCAGCAAGTTTGCTTTGAAAATGAATTTTCTGTTTGTCAAGAATGCTCAGAACATTTAACATGGTGCTAAGCCATGTGACTGCAGTAATGAAACTGACTCCACTCACTCAGTGGTGAAAGTTTAATAGTCCTAAAAATACATACAAATAAATAAACAAAAATACATAAATAAATATATATATACATATGTACATATATAATACATATATAAAACAAACAAAGAAACAAAAACAAAACAAAAAGCTTACTTTAAAGTTTGGGTTATTTTATTCTAATGAAACTTCTTGTTTACCGTCAGTGAAAAGTTTTGTATATTTTTTTCCAAATATTTTAATACATAAATATTCATAAATAAAATCAAAAGATTATAAAAAACCTCCAATTTCTGCATATCCTGATTTTTGTACAACCTATTCCTTATGAAGAAAAGACAACAAAACTAAGATAGGAAAATACACTATTCTGAATGGAAAGCAGAGAGGAAAATTACTGCAAATAGATAAACAGCCACTGTTAATGGAAACAAACGTAAGTATTAGGGCTGCTAATGGAAAAAGAACATCCCAAATGTAGAAATATCTCTTTACCTTCTGATCCCTTCATTATAAATTTCTGATGTTTATTTGGACACATCTTTAATATATGACTCTGTGCTGGATTAACTTTCCAATATAGAGGTAGTTTGCTTACAGATAAACTCACATAAAATAGTAAATCCTCTTTTCCATCATTTGATGGATCTCTTTGTAATTTGGTTTTATTTTGAAAGGGATAATTGATTCAAAACCACTTTTTCTCAAATAAAAAATCAAACAAGGAAACATTATTTGCTATGAATTTTTTAATAGTTAGCCACTTTTCTATCTCTTCGTTTTCACAAATATAAAGAACTTGAGAGCTTGAAATTTATGCTGAAATGTTAGCTTAAAGATGATAAGCTTCAATGTCTAGATGAACACTTTTATATTTAATTTTCCAAATGAGAAATCACTTATTTTGGGTGGTAACTCTGACAAACTTTGCAATCAATATTTCCTATTTAGGATTTTCAGAGCATCATGGTGGGTGCTGGCAGCAGGCAAAATACATATACATGAAGCAAGCAATTGTGCCTTAAGGCAAAGACAGGCACAGGAGGAAGCATTTGATTATTGACATGTTTGATATGTAGCTCCAGTAAGAGCTTACAGCTGTATAACTACCGAGGAAAGAAATATGTTATATGCTCTCAGGAAAGCCAACATAGCTAGATGGAGCTTATATACACAAGGACTTATATCCTTTCATAAGCATATTTTCCTTAATAAGTATGGTCAAAATATGTTTAAAAAATAATCTTTATATGATATTTTATTTAAAACACAATTTACACCAGGTCAACAACCTCCCCTGAATTCAAAGAATGACTGTTCTTCTCCAACCCAAGAGATTCACAATTTTACCATAATTCTATATAACAGATCAACAGCTGCTTGCTAACCTACAATAGCAAATTCAGATAGAGGGGCGTGGTTAATATGTACTGTCCAAGAATAATGACAATATTAACATATTTAGTATAAGCAAATGCATTATTTGTATTAAAATACTCCTCATATAAGTATATAATTAACTTGTGAAAAAAAGGAGATTGATGAGAATTTCTACTTTTCCAACTGAATAGAGAGAAAGATTGTTTAACAAAGTAGATTGAGTGTTTAGATACTGTTTAGGCAAGTCTCTTTACCTTCTTATTGACACCAAGTTTAGTGCAGAAGGTGCTCCAGATGCTGGAGCAGAAGTTCCCCTGCAGCCTGTGGAGAGGCTCATGGTGAAGCAAGCTGTCCCCCTGCACCCGTGGAAGGTGACGTACCCCATGGAGTACAGTGGAGCAGGTGCGTCTGGCCAGGAGACATCTATGGCCCATGGAGGATCCATGTTGGAACAGTTTGCTCCTGATAGATGGACCCTGTGGTACGCACCCATATTAGAGCAGTTATTGAAGTGAAGAAGTGCTGCCCACACAGGATCAGTTCAGGAAGGACTGCATCCTGTGGGAGGGACACCACTTTGGAGCATGTCGTTTTAAGGGGTGTAGCTGATTAACTGTTACAGGCCCGGTCGGATTCAGAGTACTGAACCAGTTGGACATTCACCAAAAACATGTTAACCATCTGGGGATCCCGTCAAACATTCACCATCAACTCATTAACGGTCTGGGGGTCCGTTCAGACATTCACAAAAAACACATTAACCATCTGGGGGTCTGTTTGGACATTCACCAAAAATGCATTAACCGTCTGGGGGTCTGGTTAGATTCAGAACACTGAACTATCACGGATAACAACCCTCACCCTCGTTGCACTTAATGAGAGTTATCACAATGCAATCAAGTATGGTTTATTACAGCAACAGATAATCAGGTTCTTTTGGATTGCTGGTGATAGGGACTGTCTGCAAAAGCAAGCTAGTATGCATGAAATACACAGGTGTTATAGATGTTACAGATGTTACAGGTGTTATAGATGTTATAGATGTTATAGATGTTACAGGTGTTTACAGGTGTCACAGATGTCACAGGTGTCACAGGTGCGCAGCCTAGAAATAAACGCGTTAAAAGGATCACTCTATAGAGATTTATAAGCAAGTATTCAGATCTCACCCAAAGGCGTCCCAATGGGGGGGGAAAGAGAGGCTCAGCCCGTCGACTGATCCCAGGAGTCAGGAGGTCCTAAGGATGTTGTCCTCGGGGTGGTATCTCCCCTGACGGTGGTATCTTCCCTAACATCCCCTCTCTCTTGGGCCAATTTTCTCTCTTTTAGGTGGAGCTGCATGGCTCTAGTCAAGCACATCTTAGTTATGATTGGTGTAAAGTTTTCCCGTCTCCATTTAAAGTAATAGGCTCCGAGAAATTCAGGGCGCATGCTCAGTGAGGGGTGGTCACACCTTGGAGGCGGGTAGCTTTTGGGGTGGAGGTGTGTTTTGGTATTATAATGATTTTATAATGAGCAAAAGTACACTAGGGTACAGCATTTGTCAAAACATGACAGGTCTTTGGCTTAGGGTGGCAAAAAATGCAGCTTTGTGCACAAGAACAATCGAGTCCCCACCTGATTACAGAGCCTAGCCGTGGTGTCTCCACTCCACTCTACGCTCCGTGCTGTTCCTTAGAGCTAGCACACCAAGTTTCCCCAGCGCGATAGCATCTAAGGTTGGGAGCCTAGGAAATGCTCAGATAAAGCAGTTATGCCCTACCCTGAAAGCCTCTTCAATGCTGTACCTTTTCCTTAAAAATGTGAATGTTAGTTTTATTTTCCTAGTTACTTCAGGCATTTACACCACAGAGCAGGGGCAGAGAGTGAAACCACTACACACGTCTAGCAGTATTCCATATCCTGTTCAGTTAGCTTATCACAGTTGAATATATAATCAGTGTCCTAGCCATTTGCCTGAAACACTAACATTCAAGAATGAAGGAAAAGAACAAATACTGTATTTCAGAACTGTATTTTGAAAGACATAAGGTTTAATTATAATAAATAAATAAATCCAACAGAAATATTTACAAGACAAACTGAAATAATAAGTAGGAATTTTGAATCATCAAGGAAGGAATTTTAACATTCACAGTACTAGCTTTTACTGTTGATAAGAAAAAAAAAAATTGTTGGTTTAGAGCAGACTGAGAATGGATCAAGTAATGTTCCACAGGCATACAGCTGCCATTTGTTAGTAAAGCAAAATTCCCACAGAGTCCAATATATAAAAAATTCCTATTAAAAACCCAATTAAAATACTGTAGGAAGAATAAAGAGATACAACAGTAATGTTTAAGAGAAAATTATACTTTTTACATGCTTACATTTTTAAAAGGCATTATTGTTTTGATGAAGTTTGACTCATTTGTAGAACAGTCTGGATAATAATATTAGTTACATGTATTTTTTCAGTAAGCTTGAAAACTGAAAATGGTGAATTCTGTAGCATGTTCTGTGGGACTGTAAATGAAAAGATCTTAGGGACAGTATTTTCCTAGGAATGGGAAAAATCTAAGTTCACTGGTAGTAAAGTCCATAACAAGGAAACAAACAAACAAATGAGAAAAACTAATAAAATGAAAAAACAACCAACTAACAAAGAAATTCTAATAAATTCTTTAAGTCATTTTTACTTGGCGTTGTAACTGGTTAAATTAATCCAGAGCCTACATTATATTTTGACCTCCATGTGATCTTAGTTTTATTCCACAGAGACATGTTGATGTTTTCCATCTGTAATCAAAGGGAACTTGTTTACCACCAGTCAGTGAGGACTTTTTTTGTGTTTGTTTGTTTGTTTTGATTTGTAGTTTTATTTTGTTTTGTTTTTCTGGCCAAGGTACAACTCATTGCGTAACTTTGTTTACCAATTAAAGTTACAAAAGTAACTTTACATTAAAGTTGCTAACACTTTCTTATTAAATGCCCTAATTTCCCTTCCTTGTGCTTTATATTTTAGAAGGTAAAATTATTATTATTTTTACATAGTTTTCTTTTCTTTTTCTTTTTTTTTTTTTTTTGTCTATTGCTTTTCAGATTGTATTTTTATCTGTGAACTTTTAAATATATTATTTGAAATAGCTATTATTTTTCTTCTATACAAATTTTAATTGGTTTAGATTATTTCATAAACTGTAGTGTAAAAGAAGTTGAGATTTCATTTCTCTTAATTTTTACTTATTCACATCTTTAGTACATCAACTGTTTTTAGTCTTTTAAAAGATATCCAGCCTACACATTTTCTCCTTGTCCACAGTCTCAACAGTGTGAAGTTTCCTGTTTTTGTTAGTGGTGGTGGTTTGGCTTGCTTTTCACCTTTAATAAAAGAACAATATTGCCTGAAAATTTCAAATATGCAGAAATTAAATCTTAAGGTATATTGGAAATCTATTTAAGTGGATGTGTTTAGTTAATCTTTTATAGCTGCCAGGAACCAAACTTCTCTCACTTCCCCTTCCTCACCTGAACAGGAAGAAAAAAAGATAGTAAGTCAAGATAAGGACAGCAAGATTGCTTACTAATTACTGTCACAGGCAAAACAAACCCAACTTCAAGGAGATTAATTTAATTAATTGCTAATTAATAATAGAATAAGATAGAAACAACAATCAAATTAAAAAAAAAATAAATACCTCATGTTCCAATGTGGTGTCCATCCCATGGGATTCAGTTCTTCATTAAAAGCTCCAGCATGGTCTTCAATAACTGACCAAGTAGGGACCATTCTACAGGGTGCAGCCTTTCAGGAACTGACTGCTCAATCGTGGGGCTCCCACATACCACAGCTACTGCTCCGTCATGGGCTCCTCTCCATAGGCTGGAATTCTGGCCAGGAGCCTGTTCCAGCATGTGTTCTCAGTGGACTACCTCTTCCTTTAGGGCATATCCACTTTCTCCTGCAGGTCTTTGACAGGCTTCAGTGTGGTGCTCCAGCATGGTACCCCCTGAGCCACAAGGAGGACAACCCACCACTGTGTTCTACATGGACTGCTTCAGTGCTTGGAGCACATCTTCTAACTCCTTTAACTGCATATTGGTTTCTCTCTCAGTTTTTCCTTCCTCTCTCATAGCCACTTTGCCACATTTTTTTTCCCTTTCCTAAATCTGCTTTCACAGAGGCACAACCACTGTCTCTCATTGGCTTTGGACAGTGGCAAGTCTCTTTCTGAGCTGGCTGGATCTAGCTCTTACCTATTTATTATTTAGGCATTTATTGTCTAACATTTAGAATGAGCTGCTCAGGGAAGTGTCTGAGTCACCATCTCTGGAGGTCTTTAAAAGATGTTTAGATGTAGAGCTTAGTGATATGATTTAGTGGAGGACTTGTTAGTGTTAGGTCAGAGGTTGGACTCAATGATCTTGAGGTCTCTTCCAACCTAGATGATTCTATGATTCTGTGAACACGGAACAGCTCCTGGACTCTTCTCACTGTGAGTGTGCACACACGCAAACACACATACTACCAAAACTTTGTCATGTAAAGCCAGTGGATTAAAACATAACAAAAATGTATCATCTATTCTTAAGCATGTATTTTTCCTATTAAATTATCGGTTGAACAGTTATATTTTTCTTTATTGAAAGGCCATCATAGTCAAAGAAGAAACTATAGATGGATAATTAGAGTTAGGTCAGGCATTCCTGGTGTGTACAGTGATTATGGAAATGAAAACCTTTTAATCTCTTAATTTTCAGCAGCGTTTAGCACTGAAATGCAAATGTTGGTGTTATTGACTAATCCTCATCTTGTCTGCATTTTCTGTTCCTCACAATTCTACACAGAACGGTTAAAATAAACCAAATCAGATTCTGGGAAATGGTGTAGATTTGAAGTAAAAGTGATATGATTATGCATGTGGTATAATGGTTTATACAAGTAACTCAACACATATCAAGTGACAAGGAATTTCAAATTTACAGTAAATAAGTAGATGGATAAAATACTAATATGTTCCCCGTAGATGATAAATGCATAGTACTGAGGGTAAAATTACCTCATTAATATTTCAGAAAATAAATTATATGAAAAGGATTGGAGTTAAGAAAAAACAAAAGTCTTTTTCTAAAACGAATGAAGTTGTTTTATCTCTAGACAAAGAATACTCATCTCAGATGATGTCTCCTTGGCAATCTTCAAAAATGTGCTAAATATCTGAAATGAACTAACTCATTTATTTGAAGAACATATTCTTCATAAAAGACAGTGTTGTTTTATAATTAATTTCTATTAGTTAAAAATGTTTTTTTTTATTATTTAAAATTATGTATGTTCTAGTATACTATACACTGAAATATGATAATATATAATAAGAGATATAAGAGATATAATACTAAGAGATATAATAATAAGAGATAATAATAGGAGATATGTAAAGCTGAAATAATGGATACAAGATTGTTGTCGGTGTCAATATTGTTCTCTATTGTGTCCTAAGAAAACAATCTTCTCACTCTTTATTCTAGGTACTTGTATTCTCTTTATTGTACATAACTGTGTAGTGAACCATAACTGTGTAGTAGGTGTTGACAGAAACAATTTTTTTATTTTTTTTTTGACAGGGAGACTTTCATTTTTCTCAGTTCAAGAGGAAGGAAATAAGACAATGTAGTGTTCAGGAGATAACGTTTAAAATCAAAATGTAGTCTTTTAGTCTTCTATGCAATGTTTATTTATTTATTTATTTATTACACAAAACAGACATTGGAATATTCTTGTGATAGTTTCTTGCATCCTGTACTGATATTTAAATGAAGATTATCTGTACAAAAATATGCCTATGATTCTTGGTTTCAACAATATCTAGTAATATGAATGTATTATGAAGTAATTTTTATTTTGATCTACCTATGGCTACTTAGTCCTTGCTAAAAGAGTCAGAAACATTTCCATAGCCTAAACAAAATTTAAACTTCAAATTTTAGATTTTCATACATACAATATAGTTATATTAACAACATTCTCTTTAAGAAATATAGTAAGTAATCAAGACATCCTGTTCTCCTCTCATCATCCTTACCTACAGTAAGTTGAAATATATATATATATTTGAATTTTCACTATAAAAAATATGTTTATTAACATTTAACCATGCTTTTGGTTCTTTTCTCGTATATTTTGACATGTATCTCAAAGCAATGGGAGCTGAGAATATAGTTTGCCATATGATATTTTAGCTAACTGGATTAACCATTGAAATGCATCATTATGTGTGCTAAAAACCTGAGTCTCTGACATGGCAAGGTATTAAATTATTTTTTATATACAGAATAAAGTGATTTTCTGGTAACAAAAGTCATAGCATGACTGTCTAGATAAATTACCAAAATTGCTGTGTGAATTGGTTTTGAGAATCATCTTTCAGTAACACTGCCAAAGACAGGATATTAGTGTTAATGAACCAATAATCTGTGTAAATGAAGTAAATTGTCTGAAATAAATTGTGTGCTGATTTACATCCAGTGCTGGATCAAAAAAATTACAAATTGCATTGTATTACTTGATGCAATTGGAGCGTCTTCTATAGAGCATTGTTAATAGTTATTTTACATCAATCAATTGTTAATCTTGTGGATGAATTATCCTAAATTATAATTATATATTAAATATATATATTGATTTAATCTACTGCAGTACAATAGAAAATAATAATAATAATAATAGTTATTACAGTTATTTTATTCCATTTCCAAAGCAAAATAGGTGGATTTCTTCACTGTAGATCAGTTTACAATAGTTGGCACTGTGAAAATAACTCTTTCAGAATAGGCTGGAGAAATGGGACAACAGGATTCTCATGCATTTCAGGGAATGGAAATGTCATATCCTTCACCAGGTCTGTGATACAACTGTTTGAAAAGCAGCTGAACAGAAAAAGACCTAGGTGTCCTAGTGGATGACATATTGACCATGAGGCAGCGATAAGGCCTTGCAGCAAAGGTGGCCTGTAGTATCCTGGGCTGTATTGTAAATATCATTACCAACAAGACAAGGGAGGTGACCCTTCTCCTCTATACAGCACTGCTAAGGTCAAATCTAGAGTGCTGGGTCTAGTTCTGAGCTCTTCAGAACATTTTATTTCCCCTCCCCTACTCCCCTCCCCTCCCCAACAAGAGCAAGTATAGAGTCCTGCACCTGGGAAGGAACAACCAAATGTATCAGTACAGGCTGGGGGATGACCTGCTGGAGAAGAGCTCTGAGGAGAAGGACCTGGGAGTCCTGGTGGACGACAGGTTGACCATGAGCCAGCAGTGAGCTCTCCTGTCCAAGAAGGCCAATGAGATCCTGGCGTTCATTAAAAGGAGTGTGGCCAGCAGGTCGAGGGAGGTGATCCTCCCCCTCTACTCTGCCCTGGTCAGGCCTCACCTGGAGTACTGTGTCCAGTTCTGGGCTCCCTGCTACAAGAAAGACAGGGATCTCCTGGAAAGAGTCCAGCAGAGGGCCACAAAGATGATACGGGGCCTAGAGCATCTTCCTTATGAGGAAAGGATGAGAGACCTGGGTCTGTTCAGCCTGGAGAAGAGAAGACCGAGAGAGGATCTTATCAATGTTTACAAATAGTGGGAGACAGTGGGATTTGGCCAGCCTCTTTTCAGTGGTTTGTGGGGATAGGACAAGGAGCAATGGCCTAAAAATGGATCTCAGGACGTTCTGCACCAACATGCGAAAGAACTTCTTCATGGTAAGGGTGACAGAGCACTGGAACAGGCTGCCCAGGGAAGTTGTGGAGTCTTCTTCTCCGGAGATATTCAAGGCCTGTCTGGACATTTACCTGGGCAGCCTGCTCTAAGGAACCTGCTTTGGCAGGGGGGTTGGATCTGATGATCTGTCGAGGTCCCTTCCAACCCCTTCAATTCTGTGATTCTATGATTCTGTGAAGCTGGAAGGTACCTCTGGAGATGGTTTTATCCAACTGTCATGCTCAAATCAAGGTCACCTTGAGCAAGTTGCTCAGGACCATGTCCAGTTGGGTCTTGAGTATCTCTAAAGATAAAAACACCACGACCCTTCTGGGCAACCTTATAAAGTGTTTAATCACCAACATACTAATGAACATTTTTTTCTTCTGTTTAAACAGAATGTCAGTTTGTACCATTGCCTCCACTGGGAGCAGTCTATCTCAGTCTTTTTTACTCATCTCTATCAGGTATCTACAAGTACTGAAAAGATGCCTCTTGAGACTTCTATTACCCAGGCTAAATAATCCCATATTTCACAGTCTTTCCTTTTATGATAGATGTTTCACTCCCTTAATCATTATCATGGTCATTCACTGGACTTTTTTCCTGTAGGTCCATATCTGCTTGTACCTGGGAGGTCAGAAACGGACACAGTACTCCAGATGTGGCTTTACCAGGCCTTAAAGAGAGGATCATCAACCCTGACATCCTGGTAACATTTGTGCCTCCCAGGATACTGTTGGCCACCTCTGCTGTAAGCACATGTTGCTCCCTCATTACCAATGTGTTCTGCAAATCTGTTTTCTGTTCATTTAGCTCTGAGGCTGTCCTGCTTATTCATCACCAGATACAGGGCTTAGCATTACCTTTTGTTGAACATTCTTATTGGTCTATTTCCCCAGCCTATTGTGTCCCTTTCCCTAATAATGAAGACTATTTTGTGTCCAGTTAAAACACCACAAGTTCAAAAATAGAGTATTTTGAAATTGAAATATACAGGAAGTATTCTTAAATAAGTACATTCTGATTATACACAGAAAATATGAAGGACATATGAAATTATGAGAAAGCATATGGTCAAAAATTGAATAAAATAAGAAGTGTAAGAGAATATGTATGTGTATGAACAGCAAAAGATTAAATTTATTAGGCTTGTTATTCATTACAATACTCGTCCAGTAAATATATAAATCAAGTAGTCTTCCTTTTCTCTTAATTTCAGATTAATATTCTTATACATTTCCTCCTAAATAATAAAATTTTTAATTATTATTTTTTTAATGAAGGAAACTCGTGGTCATATTGATACAACCTGTTTTTTTGTTGTTGTCGTTTTGTTTTGTTTTGTTTTGTTTTTTTCCCCTACTATCAATTCTTTTATAATAGATGTATTCAGAATAAATGACATGCTGGTACTGAAATAAAGAATAAATATTTGGTTATCTGCTGCAAAATTAATCTATCAAACTGGACAGTCTGGAAGCTGTTTTGTTGCAGTTCCTGGAAGACTATCTTGATTAATAGAATAGAAGAAATCGTTATGGAACAGCTATCTTAGGTATCTTCAGAGGCAAGTTAATGAACATCTGAAATTAGAAGGTAATATAGGTAAGAGTAATGGCATAAAAAAATAATAAAATAAAGAAGGAAGGAAGGAAGGAAGGAAGGAAGGAAGGAAGGAAGGAAGGAAGGAAGGAAGGAAGGAAGGAAGGAAGGAAGGAAGGAAGGAAGGAAGGAAGGAAGGAAGGAAGGAAGGAAGGAAGGAAGGAAAAATAACACAGAAAAGGCTGAAGTTCTCAGTCCTGTCTTCACCTCCACTTTTAAGGACAAGTTCAGCTTCCTGGTCTCTATGGGAAGAAGCAACCATGAAGAAGATTGTGGACCTCCAATAACAGTGTAGGGTTGAAGTTAGTACCATGGATTTACCTGCCATTCAGTAGGTAAAGAATTTGCTGCATGGTCACACTCAAAGAATTGTGGTCAATGGTTCAGTGTCCAGGTGGAGATCCGTAACAAGTGGTATTCCTCATGGGTCAGTATTGGGACCGTCCCCGTTTAACAGTTGGTGACGTACTGTGGGATTGAGTGCACTTTCAGCAACTTTACTGATGACACCAAACTGTGTGGTGCAGTCAACACACTGGAGGGAAGGGATGCCATCCAGAGGAACCTTAACAGGCTTGAGAGGTGAGCCTTTGTGAACTTCATGAAGTTCAGGAAGGCCAAGTGCAAGGTCTTGCATCCAGGCTGGGGTAATCCCAAGCTCAAATACAGGTTGGGTAAAAAATGGATTTAGGTAGCCCTGAGAAGTACCTGGAGGTGCTGGTTGACAAGAAGCTTTACATGAGCTTGCAATATGTACTTGCAGGCCAGAAAACCAACCTTATCCTGTGTTACATCAAAAGAAGCATGGCCAGTAGTTCAAGGGAGGTGATTCTCCCCCTCTACTCTGCTCTTTTGAGACCCCACCTGGAGTACTGTCTTCAGCTCTGGGGCCCCCAGCACAAGAAGGACACAGAAGTATTAGAATGAGTCCAGAGAAGGGCCACAGAGATGATCAAAGGGCTGGAGCACCTCTCCTATGAGGACAGGCTGAGGGAGTTGAGGTTGTCCTCTGGAGAAGAGAAGGCTCTGGGGAGACCTCATTGCAGCCTTCCAGTACCTGAAGGGGACCTACAGGAAAGCTGGGACAGGACTCTTTGTTAGGGAAGAGAGTAGATTTAGATTAGATATAAGGAAGAAATTCTTTACTCAGAGGGTGGTGAGGTGATGCAACATGTTGCCCAGAGACATGGATGCCCCATCCCTGGAGGTGCTGAAGTCCAGGTTGGATGGGGCTTTGAGCGACCTGGAAGGTGTCCTTGCCCATGGCAAGGTGAGCGGCATCAGATGATCTTTAAAGTCCTTTGCAATCCAAACCCTTCTATGATTCTATGGTTCTATGATAACTAGTAGATAAACAGAAAATTGTAAATGTGACATATTTGAGTTTTATGGGGCCTTTTATTGTTCCACATGTTTTATATATCATATTTGCATTGCTACCTTTGCATTAAATAAGTAACATCTATTTGGTTTGTAAATGAATACCTGTAGTTCCTTAGCCATCATGACAGTCTTCCTTTTATGTGGATTTGGTAGGATTAGTTCACAACATTTAACTCTTTGTTTTGCACCATTGTAACCTGTAGTAAGCAAAATCAACAACCCAAAATGGAAACACTAAAAAGAGAAAAAAACACCATTATCTGCCTAGAAACAGTCAAGTGTCAACCAACAAGAAAATTTTATCTATTAGCCAAATTAATACTGGTTCATTGGAACAATCCAGATGCACCTAGCACAGAACATAATGAAAAGAAGCCAGACACAGTGTTTGGACTGTGTGGTAACTACAAAAAAGCAGCACCTGGGACTGTGTAGCTCATGCCTTGTTGCCCAAAATCTCTAAGGCCTTACAGACCACCTTCTTTTTTGGATCTAAATTGTACACACAGGTACAAGATTAAGGAAAACCACCCATGGGAGCTCAGGAGATATACATACGCATGCACAGGTGGGTCTGAGTGCATATGTGTCTGCATGCAAAACCTTGTCTATAAATCTCAAGGATAGTGTTCTTGTACTATAAGACAGCCATGATCTGTTTTGCTGTTCTGCCACACAGTCATTGATGCATGGCACAACTGAAAGCTGTGAGCACTGAAATTTTAAAAGTGTATTCAGAGCTTGTGACACACACTCAAATAGTTCATTCAAACTATTATATGTTCTGAATCCTAGTATACTTCATATTTTCATGAGTGAATTGAATAGTAAGATAATTCATTTTCTTATACATTTTATACAGAACATAAAACCTGAAATGTTTAGGTAATTCTTAGCAGGCTGAAAAACATGCTTACCAGTCAATCTCAGTAAACATAAAAAATAATTCAAAAATGTGAAAATGAAAATAAAAAATAAATAAATAAATAAAATAAGTATTACAAGAAAGAAGCAAAATTCAAAAACAGGAAGAAATAACTACAAAAGATGTTTTAAATAAAAAATATGTCAGAAGTTTAATGGCCAAAACCAGAGACTAAATAACTCAACAAGTCTTTTGTATATAATTATCTCAGAAGCATAAAGGACCACAAATGGAAATGAAGTCTGCAGAGGAAATAAAAAGGAAAAAAAATCAACTATAAAATATATTAATATATGTAATATATTACAGCTAATAATTAATCACACATACAGTGAGTGTCAAAAATGGGAAGAGAAGAGACAACATGAACTTTTGGAGAAATATGATTTTTGAATCTTTTATCTTAAAATACCTCTTTTGGGGTACCAATTAAAAAGCATGAAATGTTTAGGGCTGCATCAGAACAGTTCTTGACTGCAGAAATTTTTGTAAGTCTGTTTTCACAACACTGATGATTATATCTGACATTATAGCTACTTATTTTAACGTATATTTTCTGTATCAATAAATAAATAAATAAACTATATATTCAATATTGATTTAATATGACAGATATTCAGTGAACAAATTCCAATGTCATTTAGAGCCCCACAGGCAGCACTTGAGAAAAGATTTCAGTATGTTATTTATTATGTAAGCAGTAATTTGTTTATAAATTATCTAAGAAAAGCTAATGTGGACTGACTTAAGTGAATCATAGGCAGCTAGAAGGTCCACAGAATACACTGAGAATTAATTTGATGTCTGAGAACATATGCAGTCAAGAACTGAATAAAATTACTGTTTTCCTTTGGTTGCCAATCTTAATGTGGCCTTCAATGACAAGCATGCAGAAAAATTTGGAAGTGTAAAAGAGAAGGATGATGAGTACAAAGAGTTATAATGATTTATGTTCACTAAAAAAAAAAAATAAATACATAAAAATAAATAAAACAATATGTAGTGAAATATTTGATAATTTTACTTAAGTGTCATTGGAATATTAGAAGTTACATTACTCTAAAATGAATTGGTACGTTTGGCAGAATAGAGCTAGTACTGCTCTATTTTGTAACTCTTATCACTACTACAGTCAGCAAGGGAAAAAAAATATTTTATATATCAAATAAATAAATAAGTAACCGGATGATAATAATAACAACAACAATTTACAGAGTATTTTGTTTACACTATTATTTGTGTTGAATTGATTAGTGATGCTTTAAAATTCACAATTTCTTTGGAGTTTTCTATGTTATTTAAAACATATATAAAAACATAGATTAATAATAATCTGATTCATCACTTTTGACCTACCAAAATGAAACTCTACATACATTTCATATCAAGTAAATATGAGATCCAACTTGTTACTGTTACTGATCTTTACTAAAAATAAAAATAATTTAAAAAAATCTAATCTTTTAGCATTATTATTACATTAAAGAAAAGTAAGGAGTATTGATATATAGTTATGTTAATAATGCATTTATACTGTTGTTTTTGTTATACATTTCTTGAGCTAAGGTGTTTTTCTGTTTGTTTGGTTGGTTGGTTTTTCTTCCTAATAGGATCAATTATTGTCATGATTAATTATGTCCTTAATTAATTAAGTCTGAAATAAGGTTACACAAGTATATATCCATACAAGTTCAACATACTTATTTTATACTGTTATGGTTTCACACTGATAGGCAGCTAAACTCCACAACACTGCTGTCTCATTTTCCCCTCAAAAATACAGAGGGAGAAAATATAATGAAAAAAGCTTGTGGATTGAGGTAACGAGATCATTCACCAATTATCATCATAGGTAAAACTATGATGATAATTAAGAGAATAATGCATGTTAATGTCAATTAATAACAGTAGAGAGCAAAGAGAGTTAAAACCAAACTAAAACTGCCTTGTCCCCATCCACCTTCTTCTAATTTATCTCGTTGAACAGCACAAGGAAAGGGGAATAGATGCTGCAGCCTGTCCATAATGCTTTGTCTCTGATGTTCCTTTTTCTTCACACTCCTCTGGAGTTCCAGCATGGGGTCCTTCTTTGAAAGACTACATCTCTGGGAAGTAGTCTTTCCCAAATTGATTCTCGATGTTCCCATAGACATCAGTTGTTCAAGAACTGCTCCAGTATGGGTCTGTACTAAGGAGTGCAGTCATAGAATATCATAGAATAGAATATCATATCATAGAATAGAATATACCCAGTACCCTGAGCTGGTGGAAGGGGATGGGGAGAAGGATGTGGCCCTCACTATCCACGAAGAAATGGTTGGTGACCTGCTACGGCACTTGGATGTACACAAGTCGATGGGGCCGGATTGGATCCACCCAAGGGTACTGAGAGAACGGGCAGAGGAGCTGGCCAAGCTGCTTACCATCATTTATCAACAGTCCTGGCTATGGGGGAGGTCCCAGTTGACTGGTGGCTCGCAAACATGACGCCCATCTACAAGAAGGGCTGGAGGGCAGACCCAGAGAACTATAGACCTGAGAGTTTGACCTCAGTGCCAGGGAAGCTCATGGAGCAGATTATCATGAGAGTCATCACGCAGCACTTGTAGGGCAAGCAGGTGATCAAGCCCAGTCAGCATGGGTTTATGATAGGCAGGTCCTGCTTGACGAACATGATCTCCTTCTATGACAAAGTGACACGCTGGGTGAATGAGGGAAAGGCTGTGGATGTGGTCTACCTTGACTTCAGCAAGGCTTTTGACATTGTCTCCCACAGCATTCTCCTCAAGAAACTGGCTGCTCTTGGCTTGTACTGGTGCACGCTTCGTTGGGTTAGAAACTGGCTGGGTAGCCGGGCCCAAAGAGTCATGGTGAATGGATTCAAATCCAGTTGGAGGCCTGTCACTAGTGGCGTCACCCAAGGCTCAGTACTGGGGCCAGTCCTCTTTAATATCTTTATCGATGATCTGGATGAGGGGATTGAGTGCACCCTCGGTAGGTTTGCAGATGACAGCAAATTAGGTGCGTGTGTCGATCTTCTCGAGGGCAGGAAGGCTCTGCAGGAGGATGTGGATAGGCTGGACTGATGGGCTGAGGTCAACTGCATGAAGTTCAACAAGGCCAAGTGCCAGCTCCTCAACCTGGGGCACAGCAACCCCAAGCAGAGCTACAGGCTGGGAGATGAGTGGTTGGAGAGTTGCCAGGCAGAGAAGGACCTGGGAGTGATGGTGGATAGTCAGCTGAATATGAGCCAGCAGTGTGCTCAGGTGGCCAAGAAGGCCAACAGCATCCTGGCTTGTATCAGAAGCAGTGTGGCCAGCAGGGCTAGGGAAGTGATTGTCCCCCTGTACTCGGCTCTGGTGAGGCTGCACCTCGAGTACTGTGTTCAGTTTTGGGCCCCTCGCTACAAGCAGGACATGGAGGTGCTCGAGCGAGTCCAGAGAAGGGTGACAAAGCTGGTGAGGTGTCTGGAGAACAAGTCCTACAAGGAGCAGCTGAGGGAGCTGGGCTTGTTCGGCCTGGAGAAAAGGAGGCTCAGGGGCGACCTTATCGCTCTTTATAAGTACATTAAAGGAGGCTGTAGCGAGGTGGGGATTGGTCTGTTCTCCCACGTACCTGGTGACAGGATGAGGGAAAATGGGCTTAAGTTGTGCCAGGCGAGTTTTAGGTTGGATCTTAGGAAGAACTTTACCGAAAGGGTTGTTAGACATTGGAACAGGCTGCCCAGGGAAGTGGTGGAGTCACCATCCCTGGAATTCTTTAAAAGACGTTTAGATGTAGAGCTTAGGGATATGGTTTAGTGGGGACTGTTAGTGTTAGGTCAGAGGTTGGACTCAATGATCTTGAGGTCTCTTCCAACCTAGAAATTCTGTGATTCTGTGATTCTGTAATATTGGTATTGGAAGGGACCCACAAGGGTCATCGAGTCCAGCTTCTGGGTCTCCAAGTCCTTCAGGAACAGACTACTCCAGCATAGGTCCCCCATACACTGGAGCTTCTGGCAGCCCACCTGCTCTCCACAGGTCCCTCTCCAGTCTGGAGTCTGTTTCTGCGTGGGCTGTCCATGGGCTGAAGACTCCTTCAGGCCAGATCTACCTGCCCCAGTACGGGCTCTTCAAAGGGTTGCAGTGTGGATATCTGCTCTGCCATGGTACACCATGGGCTGCAGAGGAACTCTTGCTGGAGCACCTTCTCTCCCTCCTTCTTCACTGATCTTAGTGTCTGCAGGGTTATTTAGGTCTATATTTTCTCACTCCTCTCTCACTTCTGTTCCTACAGAAGTTTTTCCTTTCATAAATATGGTGTCAGAGACATGCAACTAGTGTTACTCATTGGCTCACTTTTGTCCAGTGGTGGGTCCTTTTAGGAGCCAGCTGGAACTGGCTCTGATCTAACATGGGACAGCTTCTGGATTCTTCACAGATGCCAGCCCTTCTGCTAACAAAACCTTACCACATAAACGCAATACAAATATTTGCACTTGACTCAAAAAATGTTACATTTTGTAGTGCAAATATGATTGCACTCTGCTTGCTCTGAAAAACTGAGAATGAAAAAATGCTGTTTCTTTTATTTTTTTCTTCTTTTTTTTTTTGAGTCCTGCTATTAGCAATATGAATTTTTAACTATATTCAAGTATAATTAATATATTTCTAAGATCATCTGTCTAAATGTCATAAGAACTGCTGTAACAAATGTTTTTTGATATTTTCCTAGCTTTCTTAATGTACAAAGTACAATATTTGTCTTTGCATTGCCAATAGGATCTTATATTATGATTGTTATTTGTCATGATGTCTAATGATGAGAAAAAAAAAAAAAGCTACATATGAACCTTCTGTTAGCAAAGTAGAACTTCAAGATGGACTTTATTTATTTATTTATTTATTTATTTATTCATTCATTCATTCATTCATTCAATAAGGTGACATTTTAATGAAATAAAACAAATCCTAATGTTTAGGATCCTAAATCTTAAACACAAACAGCAGAGAAGTCATAATTAAAACAATAAAAAATAAAGAAAAAATATTTAATAGCTGAATATATTTTAGCAGGTGTCAAATTATGTTTAACATGAGAAACTGCTGGATTTACTTAGTAAGAGTGGCATATACTTTAGTTCAGATTATGGTTTACTTAATAAAGCCAGTTTATATTTTTTATTATGCTCTTTAACTTCTCTCATTTATTACTCAGCTATAGTAATGTTTGTGAAGGAACTACTTACTTTGAATAGGTGAGAGGACTAGATTTCTCATTAAATACCCATGTAATTTCTAGAGCATATGTAAATTTGGAGTCCTTGGCTTCACCAAGGTCCTCTGACCTATTTGGTGCACTGTCTCTGCAAAAAATATGAGATAAAAAGCCTCCAAGATGAGTAAAGTTTATCCTTCAGGGCTTGATTCCTTCAGCACATTCTCAAAGCTGTTCCTCAAGGTTTAGTAAATCTCTATATAGATGTTAATTTTCTAGTGATTTGTTTATTTATTTTATTTTATAGAATTAATATCTATCTTCAAGAATATTAGAAGAGTTAACCATTTGATATATTATAGGGTGTATACTAGGATTACTGATTTTTATTTATTTATTGGTATTCCGGAAGGTAGAAATTTCTGTAATTGTCTCAGATTAATAGTAATATAGTAGACTATGTTCACCAGAGTTTTGTTTTAAATTCTCTGTTCTAAGAAGAGGACAAAAAGGAAAACAGTATTATTTTATTTTATTTTATTTTATTTTATTTTATTTTATTTTATTTTATTTTATTTTATTTTATTTTATTTTATATCTTTCATTTTTTATTGCAGTTTATGAACAAAATATAAAAATACAGAAAATATTATATACTCTACATATTTCTAGTCCAGAGAAGCCAAATTGTTACAAGCATCAGATAATCCACTTACCATATAAAAACAAAACAAATAAACAAACAAATTTATTCCTTTAATATAGGGCTAAATACAAAACCGTTTATTAAATAACAGCTTATGAATGATTTGTCTTCTCTGAAAAAATGTGCCTCAGCACTTGTTTATTGAAATGATGTTAATTTCAAAGCAGCCTGTAGATAGGGAAGTTATTCTTCTCAAGCTCTTTTATAGTGACTAATATGGTGGCATCTGAGTGCTTTAATGTGAAATTAAATTATGCCTCTACACATTAATTTTGCAAACATTCAGTAATGTCAATGCATTATGGATGAATAATTACAACATATTCCTGTGTAATATTTAACACGTTGTTAAGAACCCCCCTTTCAAGGTACAACATTTCTCATCCATTTGAGAGAGCTGTTGTGAGAGTGATGACCTTGAGAGGACTAACTGATTAAACTGATTAAAAATCATTATTATGCTATATTTGTGATACACTCTGAGTATTATACAACCTTCCCATTAGATACTCAAGAATGATAATATTTCTATAGGACGAGTTATTTATTTAACATAACAGAAACATAACAGAATTATAGCTGCTACCAATTTCGTCTTTAATACAATTTTGTGTGTGCTGATGCCTGTTAATACCCATTTTCCACTATTTTTCTTATTCTTTTCATAGCATTGGAAAAAAAAAAAAAAAAAAAAAAAAAAAAAAAAGCTAAGTTATATACATAAAACTGTAATGTTTGTAATGCCCCTGCCAGCTTCAAAATTTCACCTAACTTTCTTATAATTTGGTCACAAACGTGAAGGAAAAACTTGATGATTAGAAAACTGGCGGTGTTTTTGTAATACTAAAATAATTTCATATGGAAGTTTGAAATCTGATTTTGATGGTATACTTTTAAAATACATTATATTTCATAGTGCATATTATGTTTATAATATGGACAACACATTAAAATTTTCCACTTTTTTCCACTTTTTGTGGATGACAGAATTCAAGAGAAAATTCTCTCTGTAAGGATATTGACTTCTGCAAATAGAAAAATAAGCCAGAAATAGTTGTTTGTTCTCAAATGTCAATATAGTTATGTAGTGGGTTTACGTGGCAAGGTTTTGATAGCAGGGGGCCATAGGGGTGGCTTCTGTGAGAAGGATCTAGAAGCTGCCCCATGTTTGGTAAGGGCCCCACTGCTGACCAGAGCCGAGCCAATAAGCAATGTTGTTTTGTGCCTCTGTGAGAGCATATTTAAGACAGGGAAAAAAAACGCTGCGCCACACAGCAGTTGGGAGAGTGAGAGGAGTGAGGAACAGCCTTGCAGGCGCCAAGGTCAGTGTAGAGGGAGGGGGAGAGGTGCTCCAGGCGCTGGAGCAGAAGTCCTCTGCGGCCTGTGGTGAGGACCATGGTGAAGCAGGATGTCCCCCTGCAGCCCATGGAGTACCACGGTGGAGCAGGGTTCCATGCTGCAGCCCATGGAGGAGACCACGGTGGAGCAGGTGGCCCTGCACCGAAGGAGGCTGCCACCTGTGGAAGATCCCTGCTGGAGCAGATTCCGGGCTGGACCTGTAGCCCGTGGAGAGGAGACCACGCAGGAGCAGGTGACCTGGCAGGAGCTGCTGCCCGTAGGGGAGCCAGGTTGGAGCAGTTTGCTCCTGAGGGATGGACCCCGTGGTACAGACCCATATCTGGAGCAGTTCTGGAAGAGCTGCTGCCTGTGGGAAGCCCACACCGGATCAGTTCATCAAGGACTGCATCCCGTGGGTGGGACCCCACAGCACAGGGGACGAGAGTGACCGAGAAGGAGCGGCAGAGAAGCAGTGCTGTAGACTGACCATAACCCCCATTCCCCCGTTCCCCTGCGCCGCTCGGGGGGAGGAGGTGGAAGAGTGTGGATGGGGGGGAGGAAGGTGCTTTTGGTTTCTTTCCTTTGTTTCTCACTTCTCTAGCTTGTTAGTAATAGGCAATACATCTTATTATCTCCCTATGCCGAGTCTGTTTTGCCCGTTACAATAATTACTGTGTGATCTTCTCGTCCTTATCTCAACCTTTGAGCCCTTTTCATCATATTTTCTCCCCTTTCCTCTTTGAGGAGGGGGAGTGAGAGAGTGGTTGTGGTGAAGCTCGGCTGCCCACTCGAGCAGAACCACGACAAGTTAAAATTTATTTACTTGCGTTTTGGTTTTATTTGTTAATTCTCTTTATTTATTTTATTTAAAAAATAACTTCATTTTAAAATTTATGTTACAATGTTTTTCTTAAGTAGATAGAAAGAATCCACAAAGATTTCATGAAGAAATTCTTAATGAGAGAGTCCAAGATGTGATACTGCTGTCTTGACAAAGATCTCTGAGATCTGTGTATGAAAACCTAAGTGAGGGGGTGAGTACCAGTTGAGTAGGATGTTTTTTTTCCCCATTTTGTCAAGATATATATAGTGTATGTGGAAGAAGTCTCTGAAAGACAAGAAAACATATCAAGCTGTACAGCAAGTAGTATTCGCTAACATTGTCATTAATAATAGGTACTAATTGCAAGTATTTAATGAAGATTTACAAGAAGAAAAGATGTAACTGAAGACAGTTACATCTGTCTGCAACAATACTTTCTCACAGATGGGTATTTCTACCAAGAGATTTGTTAAATGATCCTAGAAAAAAATGACAAATAAGCGAAACTAAAATGTACACAGAAAATGATGGCAGAAGCCTGGGAAGTGGAAGCACAAAAGAGTAGCATAACCTTATGTGCTTAACCGAGTAAGAAATGGTCGGTTTCTGATCACTCCACGAATGGCAAAAGAAGCCACGAGTCCCAGCTGGGAGGAGCCCAGGGGCTCCTGAGGACCCCAAAGAGTCCAGAGGGGCAGCAAGTTGCTTCCCAGCCCGCATTGCTACAAGGGGGTCTTCCTTTCCAAAGGCAGGAATTTGCATTTGACTTTGTATAATTCTGTGAGGTTCTTGTTGTCCTATTCCTCCTCTCTCCTTGCCTGGCTGTCTCCAGCCTGTCTCCTTGAATGGCTGCCATGCCCTCCAGTGTGCCAGTTAGTGTCCCCTCCCATCCCCCCTCCCAACACAATCTGCAAACATGATCAGAGTACAATATGTCTTCTTCTTCAGGTCAATGGTAAAGATGTTAAACAAAACACATTCTAGGATAGTCTCATTCAGTACTCATATTTTTACTGTATTCTAGGTAGAGTAAACTTATTACCTACTATCATCAGAGATTCAACATTCAAGTCAGTTTTTGCCAACCTAATTGTTCACCCATACAGACAATAATGTCCTAATCTGGATAACTGAGTATTTTCGGAGACTGTTGCAAAAAATCAAAGTGGTATTTATTAGTATCAATGTACCTAATGGCATTATTTTCAACACCCAATGAGGGCCTTCTTAGCATAGCAATTCCTAAAAATGCAATGAAGGTATGTGGTCGTTTGGTATACTCAGAAAAAAAAAATAATATTATAATTGTTTTGCCTGGGAAATATATACATACACATACACATACACATACACATACACATACACATACACATATACATATACATATACATAATATCTATATGTATTATACCATTTATATTTCAATATAAGTGGTACTGAAGCAAACATAACTAAGTTGTGTAAAACAGTTAATAAAACATTGCAGTTCTTGCATGTATTTCAAGGATATGATTTAGTCAAGTTTCTTTAATGAGGTTGTTTTTTACAAAAGGAAGAATATATTTTTAAGTGATATCATATGAAATGTGCATTATGTTTTGTGAAATTCATTTGATGCTACTGAAATTCATCTAGAAAATGCACGGCAAAAGATCTCTGAAATTGTCAAATAAGGACATTTTGACATCGTTGCTTATGTATTTTTATTAATATTATTGTGTTTTTTCTTTGCATTAAATAGAATTATTTAGAAAAAGAAATATCACGCCAGCTTACAAAGACGGCTCTTGTGTATGGTTAAAGAGAAGACACTTTGTTAACATTGTCACTATGAAAAATATTAAAATATTTCTGCCAAGGATAGAAATCACAAAAAAGAGAGTGCAAGAATCATGATTCTCTATCCACCTTGTGGTTAGAGAATAGGAAAAAGAAAAAAAATATATCTACTTGTATCTTTCTCCTATAATTGTGGGTTGGTGGTTTTGTTTGTTTGTTTGTTTGTTTCATCCAGGACCCTGAACTTTGTCCATTCATATCAGTCCCTTAAACATTAGGCCACACAAATGTCTTTGGGTGTTCTTTAGCCCTCTTTTTTTCTCCCCAACATAGGAAATTACAGTAGTAGTAGTAGTAGCATTGGTAGTAGAATATAATAGAAAAAAAAAAAAAAAGTGAAAAATTACTGTCTTCACACCACACCCTTCCTAAAATAGTAGTTAATGCACCTCACTTTTAACCTGTTACCTGGGAGTAAACTGAATCTGAACCCCATATATTTTGGAGGCACTTTAACCTTAAGGCTGTTGCATTTCAGAATGACACAGTAAGAAGATGGAGGATATTTTTTGCAGAAATGAATCTTTTTAGGTGACATCAGGTATAACTTGGAAAAAAAAAAAAAACAAATAAAAACAAATAAAAACTTCCTGATTAAGCTCATCAGTAGCTTAATACTTAAGTCTTGCATCTGAAGAAAGCATAGAATACGACGTGTAATAACAACATTATCAAAATGAGGCAAATCAGGGTATGCACAGAGAGAACTATTTGTGCATATTGAAAATCATGGGTTTTCAATTGTAACATAGATCTATGATACAACTGTATAGCTAATAAATTAAGAGACACACACACTGCTCAGTGACCTTGAAGCCAAATGGCACTGCTTCACACCCACTATAAGCAGAGCTGTACCCCACTGTATAAAACCTGACTTGGAAAGAGGTAGTTGGCAAGACTCAGAGACAGGGAACAGACTAAGAGGTAAATTCTGCAGACAACTGGAATTCAACACTTGAATATTTTTTTCTTCCTTATTTTAATAGTTCAGATTTACACATCAATAAGCAAATCATGTATTAGTATGTGTGTGTGTGTGGGTGGGTGATAGCTTTGTATCTACCCCAAACACTTATTTCTCTACCACTCTATGTAACTCATGAGTCATGAGCTTTACAGCAGATTTTGGTCTACTCCAATTTTCCCTGAAAAGCCTAATTGTTTGGTTAACAGTGAAGTGGATTATTCTTTCAACTTTAAAATTGCTTTGTTCTGTTCTTAGTACACTGGTTACAGTTGCATGAAATACAGTTTCTTGAGGCCACAGAGTCAAGAAAACAAATTTCACCAGAAGGAGGGGTTGGGATATAATTGTTTCATATCATATCTTTGGTGTATTAGGCACATTTATTGGCAAGTTCTTTTCATAATACAAAAAAATCTAAGATGAAGCACAGTCAGTCAAACTGGATAAAATGTAACACAGATATGCCTATAACTCAGTTTCTTGTCTTTCACAAGCCTTTGATAACTAAGGATGCACAGTAAACTAGAAAGAAATATACCCATTAATTTATATAGCGATTCAAACTCAAACTCACTCTGTATTTACTTTTACTATTATTATTATCTATTCAAATGTTATTTGCATTTTTAATCCAATTTGATATATGCTACTCAAATCATACTCAACTTTACAGTTGCAACCTGAATTCATCTCAACTCAGACTCTAAACACAATGGCTAAATTGGTAAGACAGTTGTATGCTTTAGTCATTCACCGGAGATTTCAAATCATGAATTAAGGTTTCTTATTCAAAGATTATAAGAAAGTCATAGGTCAGTTCTAATTTTAACTTAAAAATGAAACACTAAGCGTGAAACGTGGAACACTTAACTTGAACACAAACATGAACTATCAATGTGTCATTATAAAAATAAACACAATGGTATCCTGCCCTGCATTAGAAGGAGTATTGCCAGTAGGTAGAGGAAGGTGCTCCTTCCCCTCTACTCAGCACTGGTGAGGCCACACCTGGAGTATTGCATTCAGTTCAAGGCTCCACAATACAAGAGAGACATGAAGCTATTGGAGAGAGTCCAGCAAAGGACCACAAAGGTAGGGGACTGGAACATCTCTACTGTGATTAGAGGTTTAGAGGGCTAGGACTTTTTAGGCTGGGTAATAAAAGGCTCAGAGGGAAGATCTCATCAATATATATGCATACCTGAAGGGAAAGAGTAAATAAAATGAAGCCTGGCTCAATTAAGTCCACTTTTGCTGAATAACAACCAATCAGTAAAAATGTTAGTTCACTTAGCCTTGACTATTTAATTTTTAAAATATCTTAAGTTTGACAAGCTATTATAAAGTCCTAGACTAGATTTGAAAGCAGTGTTTGGAATCACAGAGGAGTTCCTTAACAAAACATCTGGTCCTATGGTGGGAGTAGTCATGTCATTTTAGACATTTGAGACAATTCTGTTGCTTAGACATAGTCCTCTACTGTGATTTGAAAACTCTTATGGTACCCAGCATAAGGCTGCCTCATAATAAAATAGTTTTATAGGGTCACAGGACTTTCTGAAGTAATATAAGTCAAGACAAATATCCTTGGATGTCTTTGATGACAGTGCACATCTATGTTTAAGGCAGTTCAGCTGAATACTGAAGATATCTCTATAAGTCATTGATAGAGTAACTTTACAGAATGATTCAGTTCAATCAAAAAAGTTTTTTTTTTTTTTTTTTTTTTTTCTTGTTTGAAGCGAGGAAGATTAATATTGTCATGAATGCTTTTCCCATGGAAAAACTTATGCTACCAGGAAGACTATATATATATATATATTAGAGCATTATTCAGTTAATGTTTGAATGTATAGAGAGAAATGAAAATACATATTGTGACTCTTTCATACACATGTATATAAGTAACATTAAAAAAAAATCTGTTGCATATCACAATACAGTACTTTTTCAGATGTCCTTTATATTTTCCTTTTTTTTTTTTTTTTTCTCCAGTTTTGGCCTTACTTTCAATGACAGTCAAAACAGATAATACTGTGTTTACACTAATTTGGAAAGCAGGTTGATTCTAAAATACTCCAGTAGACATTCGGTTGGATCAAATTTTCAATGTCCACAGAATAGAGATCCACATTTGAGCCTCCTACTTGAACACTTTCATAAGTACTCATAGAAGTAGGCATTCCTAGGGTGGTATTTGATTTCATGTTAAGGTAGATTTAAGATAAAAGAACAGTAGAAGACTTGCTTATATGTGAATATGTGCATTAAATGTTTAAAACAAGTTAGACTTATTAAGTTATAAGACTTATTATAAGTTATTATATCTTAAAACATCAGAACTATTTTTTCAGTCTATGAGCTCCTCTCAAGCTGTATTGGGGATGTTGTGTTTGTGTGTGTTTTGTTGTTTTTTTCATCATTTTAATAAATTTGTAACCTTGTAATTGTTAGGTTTTGCTGTGAAATGACTGTAAAATATCACAGTACCAGTGAGTGTTGCTGTTATGGCTACTTTACAGAAAATCTGATTTTGACATTTTCCTGGTACATGCATGAGTTACAGATGGTCTGGTGGAAATTTTCATGTCTCATTAAAAAAACTTTCTTTTTTTTTTTTTTTTTTTTTTAAACATTTGCCAAAATAATCTTTGCTATAGAGCTCGCCTCATAGAAGTTTGTATTCACTAGACTTTTCTCTTTTGTCTGTGCTTGCTTGAGTGAAATGGCTTGCTTTGTTATACTTCCTGTATTATTCTCTCAATGTTCTTTTGTGCAATTCAATGAAAACGTGTTACAAAGCTGGAGCTGGAGCTTTTCCCCATCATTTCTTTCCCTGTATTTTATCTGAATGAATGTTTAGCTTTTCAGCCTCATCCCTATTTGTGAACATCTAATTGCTGGCAACATCACTCTTTTTCCCCAGGAATGCAGGTAATTTGGTGTACCGAGTATTTCTAGTTTCCTTTCAGATGTCTTCTGTGCCCTAACTGTACTAAATCTCTTGTTATTAAATTCACTTGTTAAGCCCTAAATTTCAGTACTTCAGTACATAAGGACCTTTCGAAAATAGCGTATTTTGAATAACATCTGCATCACCCATTCATTAATTTCTTCAGCAGTTCAGTTTTTTTCACTATATTTTAAGTGAAGCCTATACAATTTTGAAAGCAGACATTTATTGTTACTCACATTGTGCCCTTCCCTCCTCCCAAAAGCAATTAAAAAACAAACAAACAAACAAAAAAAACCTGCATACATTTTTTTTTTTTTAATGGAAATTATTAAAGATCTATGATCTTTGCCTTTTTTACCTGGCATATAGATTTATTTATTTACTTATTTTCCTTGAAATGGTGAAATTCGAAGGCTTCTCCAAACTGGGACACAAGATAACCTTGTCAGTGAGTCTTCCCCATATTTTGAAGCAGGATCTTGGCAAGAAGTTGCAGTCTGACTACTACAGAAAGTAAACTCAGACATGGTGGATGGGAGAGCCCCATGACACATTCTGACAGGTCTCTCCTCTAGATAAAAACAGTGGTATGCATTTCAGACTGAACCAGTAGAACACTTCACATAGCCAAATAGTTGTGCCTTCTTCTACACATTACCTTTAAGCACTGGAAAGCTTATTGGTTCAAAATCTGTGCAAAGCATATATTTGCACTATTCTTCATGAAAGCTGTACACAGGTTCAGCATTTCTACCCCCACTCCCTCCATGCTCCTGAAGATTATATTTGATGATCCCCAGAAGATAAATACTTTATCAAGAATCTTTCAAACACCATTTTCTCGGTAAGGTTGAGCTTAGTGAAAATACACAAAGAAAGAAAGACTTGTTTTCTGGATCAATTCATATTCTTCTTTTAAATGACAGTAAAAAGATATGTCCCCATACATATTTGGTTTCTAACCTATAAGAAATAAAACAATTGTAAAAGAGACAACTTTTTGTATATACATACATACATACATACATATATATATATATATATATATATATATTCAATGTAATTGGATATCCAGTGATATCTGGGAGGTTTGCAGAGAACAAACTGATTTAACAAAGAACATAAGGAGTACTCTCATCCTGTTAGTTAGCAAGTTGGACATCATTTAGAGACACTACAATGCTCATGATGTTTCATTTGGCTTGTACCCCAAATGTCAGTCAAATTCCCAATTAAGACAGAGAAATTCACATCTGCCTAATTACACTTTCTCAATAAAGACAGAAAGTAGTTCAAAATACCAAATGCGATGAGCCTTATTTAGTATCCAAGGCATTAGTATCTGGCTGTATTTGATTTAAAATAGAAACTTAGATATCTACCTCTGTTGTGGTTTAACCAAACAGGCATCTAAACTTCACACAGCTATTTGCTCACTTTTTATTCAGTAGCAAGGGGGAGAGAACCAGATATGATCTGCCAATGTCATAATAAGCTCATGTAAAATGTAGTCTCCAAACTGTTAATTCCTAACCAACTTAGCCTAAATGTTATGATATTTAGTCTACCTGTATCTGTATTTGAATGTGCCACAGTCACTAATGACCAGAATCCTCCAGATAGAAGTACTGCTAGAATCTCGGGCATGATAACATTCTGCCCTATTTGTTTCAAAAACAAAACAAAGCAAAGCAAAACAAAACAAAAACAAAACAAAACAAAAAAAAATAAAAAACAACGTCGTTTGTACCACAAGATGCTCAAAATAGGGTGGAATGAGCCTGGGTACAGAAACAGATAAACAAATAGAATTTAGAATTAAAGTTAGAAAGACTTTATACATGTATATTGTGATGCTTGGAAATGTATTCATTGACTAAAAGTCAGAAAATTCTTTACAGGATCAGAATTCACAGTGTTAAATTAAGCCTTATATAGAGAGACAGATAGGTAGATTACATTGGATAATTACGTGCTAAAGCATAAGATAAAAACAAGTTTGTAAGCTAATGGGAAATGCTGGAGGGACTGTATGTGATGTTGGAGGTAAATGCGTGTATGTCTGCAAGTGTATCACTCTGACTTAAGCATCTCACTTCCGGTGGCAGTTAGCTGACTGTATTAAGTCAGGACACATAGGGAAAGAAACACAACAGCAATTCTAGTCTGTGAAGATGTGAATTTATATCACAGAATCACAGAATTATCTAGGTTGGAAGAGACCTCAAGATCATCGAGTCCAACCTCTGACCTAACACGAACAAGTCCTCCACTAAACCATATCACTAAGTTCAACATCTAAACGTCTTTTAAAGACCTCCAGGGATGGTGACTCCACCACTTCCCTGGGCAGCCCATTCCAATGCCTCACAACCCTCTCAGTAAAGAAGTTCCTCCTAATATCCAACCTAAAACACTCCTGGTGCAACTTTACACCACTCCCCCTCATCCTGTCACCAGGCATGTGGGAGAATAGACCAACCCCCACCTCGCTACAGCCTCCTTTAATGTACTTATAAAGAGTGATAAGGTTGCCCCTGAGCCTCCTTTTCTCCAGGCTGAACAAGCCGCTCCTCGTAGGACTTGTTCTCCAGACACCTCACCAGCTTAGTCACCCTTCTCCGGACTCGCTCGAGCACCTCCATGTCCTGCTTGTAGCAAGGGGCCCAAAACTGAACACAGTACTTGAGGTGCGGCCTCACCAGAGCTGAGTACGAGGGTATGATCACCTCCCTGGTCCTTCTGGTTACACCTAGATTTGGATACTATAACATTTGGATTTTATAGTTATCCAAAGTGGGGATCCTTAGTTCTATTTCTATTACAGGGGAAGGGGTTACTATTCTTTGTTTTGGTATGCTTTGCTTACCTGTAGTGTCTAATACAAAACAGAGATTGTAGAACACAGGATCCCTTCAGATCTGGGAATCAAACCCTGTATTAGAATTCGTATTTACTTCTAAAGGCATCTTAGCTCTTTTTTTCAGTCATTATCACTATTTTTTGTTAAGGGGTTTATTCAGGAAATTTTTTTCAAAAATCAATATCAGGTCTGTGTGTAAAACAGCAAACACAACAGTAACACAATACAATCATATAAGACGTTAGTTGTCTCATGGCTTATCAGGAAGATAAGCTTACAAGGTGAATAATACAGAATTAAATTTTCATATAAATTGCACTTGCAAACTACCATAAGAGCAATAAAAATAATTAATAGTATTGATCATTAAAAACAAATATATGTTTAAATAAAATAAAGACTACACCTTTAAAATGTCTGGATGACACAGAAAGAACAAACAAGAATAAACACTTAAAAATGCTAATTAAAAGATGTATTTCTGTATTACATACTTTTATTGTTCAACTTAATGTTATACAACTTCTGAAAAAATGACAGAATAGATTGACTGTTCAAGATTTGGTCTACTAGTTGTGTATGTATTCATATACTGTTACATCTGGGTATTTAACCTTTTGTTTTTTTATGTGCACAATTTGCAAATGCACAGCCCTGGAAATTCATAGTAGTGTGGATTTTTTTTTTTTTTTTTAATGAATTCAGTAGGATTTCTCCTTGTGCCTTCATGAATATCTTTTTTTTTTCTTTTTCCCCCCACAAAATAACATAACAACGATGATAGTAAATATATATATATTTATATGTATGCATAAATCACCTTATAATTGTGAATTATAACTTACAAAATAAAGTAGAATCACTTGCTGCTATGAACAGATCACTCTACTACATATCAGATTTTCTTTATATATATATATTATATATTATATATATATTATATATATACAATTACATATATATAATATATTATATATAATATATATTATATATATAATATAATAAATATAATTATATATAATAAATATATAATATAATATATTATATATATAATATATAATATATATAATATAATATAATATAATATATATTATATATTATATATATATAAAATTATATATAATATAATTATATATAATATATATTATATTATATATATATATATTATATTACTATTTACAAAATACTTTGTGTGCTACCTCGTCTCCAAGCCTGAGATTGTTCCATAGCTTTTTTATTATCATTTATTTAGCCATAAAGACTTGTCTCTAGATGGTAAAGATGACTAAATATTTATCTGGTCAGTTTCAAATTTCCCTAGTATTTCAAGGTGTAGTGGGTTTACGTGCCAAGGTTTTGGTAGCAGGGAGCCATAGGGGTGGTTTCTGTGAGAAAGATCTAGAAGCTGCCCCATGTTTGGGAAGGGCCCCATTGTTTTCCAGATCTGAGCCAATAAGCGATGTTGTTTTGCACCTCTGTGAGAGCATATTTAAGACAGGGAAAAAAAACGCTGCGCCACACAGCAGCCAGGAGTGAGAGAACAGCCTTGCAGGTGCCAAGGTCAGTGTAGAGGGAGGGGGAGAGGTGCTCCAGGCGCCGGAGCAGAAGTCCCCTGCGGACTGTGGTGAGGACCATGGTGAAGCAGGATGTCCCCCTGCAGCCCATGGAGTACCACGGTGGAGCAGGGTTCCATGCTGCAGCCCATGGAGGAGACCACGGTGGAGCAGGTGGCCCTGCACCGACGGAGGCTGCGGCCAGTGGAAGACACCTGCTGGAACAGATTCTGGGCCTGACCAGTAGCCCATGGAGAGCAGGTGCTCTCCACACAGGAGCAGGTGACCTGGCAGGAGCTGCTGCCCGTAGGGGAGCCAGGTTGGAGCAGTTTTCTCCTGAGGGATGGACCCCGTGGTACAGACCCATATCTGGAGCAGTTCTGGAAGAGCTGCTGCCTGTGGGAAGCCCACGCCGGATCAGTTCATCAAGGACTGCATCCCGTGGGTGGGACCCCACAGCACAGGGGACGAGAGTGACCGAGAAGGAGCGGCAGAGAAGCAGTGCTGTAGACTGACCATAACCCCCATTCCCCCGTTCCCCTGCGCCGCTCAGGGGGAGGAGGTGGAAGAGGGTGGATGGGGGGGAAGGTGCTTTTGTTTTTTTTTTTCTTTTCCTTTGTTTTCTCACTTTTCTCGCTTGTTAGTAATAGGCAATAAATCTTACTGTTTCCTTATGCCAAGTCTGTTTTGCCCGTTACAATAATTATTGCGTGATTTTCTCGTCCTTATCTCAACCCTTGAGCCCTTTTCACATATTTTCTCCCCATTCCTCTTTGAGGAGGGGGAGTGAGAGAGCGGCTGTGGTGGAGCTCGACTGCCCACTCGAGCGGAACCACGACAGAAGGCTGCATCCTGACCACTTGGGATGAAACCTCTCAGATGTGAAGTATCTCCTTATCACTTCTGTAAGGTCAGATGTACAGTCAGTGTACAGTCAGTGGGGCAAGTGCAGTGCATTTGAAGAAATCTCAGGGAAAAATCAAAAAGCAGGACTGCCAGGGCATCATGACTGCACCTGCCTGGAGTTAAGATGCACTTTACAAACCTAAGTAGACTCTTTGCAGTCTGCCATACTGCATACTACACAGGCTACAGAAACAAAACAGGGACAACACAAAGATGCATACTGTGTGATTTAGGCAAAACTTCTATCTTAACATCAAGCTTTGACTATTTGAGAAGCACATATAGCCAGTCACCTAACAATTTAATTTCAAGTAAGTTTAGAGTTTTTAAAGAAGCACAAATAGCAGTATATGAATAGAAAAAGGGAAAAATAAGTTTGCTGTGTTCTGTCTTTTGATATTATATAATCACGTTGGAGCTGTTCAAGACGACTGACTGTAAAAGTATTTTGATATGTTTTAATCCGAAGTGATGAGATAATAGTGACAGACTAAGTACATCTGCTATAAAAGTGCATAGTGACAGAGATAATACTTTTCACTAACTAGATGAAAATATCTTACTAGTGCATACTGTTTTTGTTTTTTTTGTTTGTTTGTTTGTTTGTTTTTCATATTTGAATGGCATTGAATTCAACTACTTGTTCTTTATGGGAACAGTTTGTAATGGATTTACATAGAAATGTTTTTGGTAGCAGGGTGACTTCTGTGAGAAGAGCCCACTGGCTGCCCATGTCAGAGAATGGCCAGTCAGCTCCAAAGGGACTCATCACAGGCCAGAGCTGAGTCAGAGAGCAATGTTGTTTATACCTCCATGAGCATATTTAAGAAAGGAAGAAAAACAAACAAAAAACGCTGTGCAACAGCAGGTGAGAAACAACTTTGCAGACACCAACATCAGTGAAGAAAAGGGTGAGGAGGTGCTCCAGGTGCCAGAGAAGAAATTCCCATGTGGCCTGTGGAGGGGCCCATGGTGGAGCAGGCTGTCCCCCTGCAGCCCATGGTGTACCATGACAGAGCAGATCTCTACAATGCAGCATGTGGAGAAGCCCATGGTGGAGCAGGTGAATCTGACCTGAAGGAGGATAGAGCTGTGGAGAACCCCCACTGGAGCCGACTCCAGGCCAGACGTGTAGCCCATGGAGAGGGGACCGTACAGAAGAAGGTGATCTGGAGCAGTTTACTCCTGAAAAATGGATCTCATGATATTGACCTATATTTGGATCAGTTCTTGAAGAGCAGCTGCCTGTTGCAAGCCCACGCAGAATCAGTTCAGGAAGGACTGAATCCCACGGGAGGGACTCCATGTTGGAAGAATGGAAGAGAGTGACCATGAAAGAGCAACGGAGGCAAAGCTCTATAGACTAACCACAACCCCCATTCCCCTGTTTTCTTGTGTTGCTTGGGGGAGGAGTTGGAAGAGGGTGGATGTAGTGAAGGTGTTTTTAGTTTGTTTCCTGTTTCTTACTTCTCTAGCTTGTTAGTAACAGGCAATAAATATCTGTACTATCTCTATACTGAGTCTGCACTGCCTGTGGTGGTAATTGGCAAGCCCTGTGCTTATCTCAATCCTGAGCCCTTTTCATTGTATTTTCTCCCCCTTTCCCTTTGAGGAGGAGGAGTGAGAGAATACTTGTGGTGGAGCTCAGCTGCCTAACTGGGTAAAATCATCACATAGATTTGTTTTGAGAAGACTTAGATCCAACATCACACACAACTTCCTTTAATGTCTGCAGTGTAGTGTCACATTAAAGGGCATAGCCAATTAACCATTATGGGTCTGGTCAGATTCAGGGTACTGAACTATCAGTCACAGATTCACCAATAACATAAAATGCCCTGATGCTAGTTGTGTTCAATCAGAGCTATAATAGCTAGAAACAATGTAATTAAGTGCAATTTATTACAGCAACAGGTACACAGGTTCTTTGGATTGACAGCAATAAATCCACTGTCTGCAAAAGCAAGCTAGCATGCATGAAATGCATAGGTAGACAATCTGGCTATTAACACATTAAAAGGCACAAAGACTCTAGAGATTTCTAAGTTTCCACAGAGACACCCAGTATAACCACGTGTTCAAAACTTACCCCACAACATCCCAGTGGGGAAGGGGAAGAGAGGCTCAGCCCGTTGACTTATCCCAGAAGTCAGAAGATATCTTTCATGATGGTATCTGCCCTAACATCCCCTTTCTCTTAAGATAATTTATACTATTTTCTGTCTTTTAGGTGGAGCTTGAGTGACTCTAGTCATGCATATCTTGGTTATGATTGGTAAAAAGTTTTCTCGTTTTCATTTGAAGTATAGGCTCTGAGAAACTTAGAGTGTGTGCTCAGTGAGGAGTGGTCACACCTTGGAGGTGGGTGGCTTTTGGGATGGAGGTGTGTTTTGGTATTATAATTATATTATAATGATCAAAAGTTCACTGGAGTACAGAATTTTGTCAGAAAACAAGACAGGTCATTGGCTCAGGGTAGCAAATGTGCAGCTTATCAGTCTCAGTGTACACAAGAACAACCAAGTCCCCATCTTGTCACAGAGACTACCTGTGGTGTCTCCACTCCACTCTACACTCTGTACTGTTCCTTAGAGTCAGCACACCAGGTTCCCCCAGTGCTCCATATTGTTAGCAATGATAGCAAAAATATATATTTTTTGTTTATATAAAAGATTAATTCCAACATATTTCAACGTATGCTATTATAAATAAACTTTATTTATTACCGTAATACTTTTGTTTGGATTTACTTTATTTCTGTTTTTTTTTTTTTTTTTTTTTTTTTTTTTAATTGGCCATTAATTATTTGTGTAAAGATATATTTGGCACATGCACTGTATAGGGATTTCACTTGAACTGACCAAATTGTTTTTGTTTCAAAAAAATGGTACATGTGAAAGCTAATATCACTGGAAAATTAAGAGTGCAGTGCTTAGAGCACTCACATACAATGTAAGAAAACTTTATTCAGTTTAGTCCATTGCCTCAGGAGAATTAGGCCTGGAATTTGCTAGAGAACATTCTTAAATACCAAGATTTGAAAGAGATTAAAACAAACAAGCAAACAAACAAACAAACAAAAACCCTTTCCTTCTTTATTGGCTGTCCCAAAGCATCCTTTGATTCAAACCTTAACCCTCTGTTTTCAGTCATTGCCTTTGTTATCTTCCCCAACATTCAGATTATTCAGAAATTCTATACAAACTTCAACAATGAAAACATATAGTTGTTTTGTTGTTGTTGTTGTGTTTGTTTGTTTGTTTTTAAGTTTTCTTTAATATCATAGGATATAATTTAGTTTGATTTAGACTGCAAGCATAGTCTTTGTTGTGAGAGGGTTGTGTAAGCCAAGTCCTATATTTTCTTTCGGAATTATTATTATTATTATTATTATTATTATTATTATTATTATTATATTTATAGAATAGGCCAAGAAAAGGAAATACATATATTTTTGAGTCAGATAAATTATGAGTTTTCAGTAGAAGTTTCATTTTATGTTAAAATTAATTATTCACCTAGCTCTCATGACTTATCCTTCACTAAGCTTATTATTATGTTTTTATGTTTATTATTATGGTTTTTTGTTTTGTTTTGTTTTGTTTTGTTTTTGATAGCAGGGTTTAGGACATATGGTTTCATTTTTGGATGATCCTGTGTGGAGCAAAGAGATGGACTTGATGATCCTTGTAGGTTTCTTGTAATTTGGGATATTGTATGGTTCTATGACTTTAAAAGGATGCTACAAATCTCCTAGCCCACCACTCACTTCCCATCTGCTAGAACCCTAGAGGGAGCTGTAAATTGGGCCCATGTCATATGGCCCATCTGACTAAAGATAAATTAGCTGTGGGAAAGGAAATAAAATTTTAATGGTTAAAAAAAAAAACAACTTTCATCTGCTTTCAGAGCATTAATCCTCATCATAACTATGACAAAATATTTAAATAGTCCTGGTTTGAGTATTCTTCTTGCTCAAGTCCCAAAAACAACCATGGGAAATATTTTATTATTGCTATTATTTTATGACATTTTTGTCTCATGATCTATGATAGACTGAATCTGTAAAAATTCTTTATGTAACAAGGTTCATTCATATTTTACAGGTGAAAAGACTGAGGTGAAGATTATTTGGTCCCTAATATCCATATTAGGGATAAAATTTAAGAATATACCTCGTCTTCCTTGCTGAGATGTAGTGCCATGTTATTTGGAATTCAACAGATATTTATCTATTTGTTCATAACCATTGAAATGCATGACAGCTTTCACCTAAGGAAAAAGTGAACTTTGCTCCTGGAGCCCTCAATGGCAGTCTATTTGTATCTGTCATGGATATATATATGTGTCAGTGAGACTGGTTTAATGAATAAAAATAACTTATGAGTGAGAATTTCAGTATTTTGTTGAGTTACTGTAACATATCTTTTGCCACATTTTTGACACGTCTAGATATTAAAAATACTTATACACACATAATTGTAAATAATTAAGCTTCTGC
>NC_140123.1:47438466-47530466 GCF_964035555.1 Netta rufina | reverse complement strand
CAGAACTTCCAAGTCCCTCTCCACAGGGCTGCTCTCAATGAATTCTTCTCTCAGTCTGCACTGTTGTCTGGGATTGTCCCAACCCAGGTGCAGCACCTTGCACTTGGACTTCTTGCTCTAAAAACTGGAACTGGGAGGGAATTGCTCAGAAACAAGTAGGTCTTTTGTTTCTATGGGTCAGTAAGGATTCTGTAGGACAAAAGTTGCATTTCGGTATGCAAAAGATAGGATTAAAATGTTAATAGTAACTGGCTTTAAAAGTATTATGAATTATATATATATGTAGTGAATGTCATTGTTCAGTGTTTATATTAAGTGATTATAATATGAACAATTCAGTATTTTTCCTTATGTGACTGTACATTATTTCTCTGTTTTTAGTTGTATTATAAACCCTTTATTTATTTAGTTTTTCTTCTAATTTATTATGTTTTAAGTTCAAAATAAACATGTATTGTGGGCTCCCATGTGCTATTATAATATGAATGAACAATGACAAGTTATAACTTATAATAGAAGTGCTAGATCTTTACACTGAAAAATGCAGATTTGCTCTCTTATTCTTATAATTCAGAATGTAAATCTAAGAATACATCAAACACATCATCTTTTTCTTATACATTTTTATTTTCTTTGATTATAACCTGACAATGATTTATCCTTCTGCTTTCCTTATCTTTTATACTTTTTTTTTTCATTGCTCTGCAATCAACCTCCTTTATGCTTTTTTTTTTCTTTTTTTCTTTTTTTTTTTTTTCCTTTTTTCCATTATTATTCTGCTTTCTAACCAATCTTTTTGTGTAAAGGACCAGATAAAAATAAATAAATAAATAAATAATGGAGGACAAAATCAAACAAAAACAACAAATTGAATCAACCATTTTGAATTTAAAATATTGTCCTGGTTTCAGTTAGAACAGAGTTAATTTTCTTCCTAGTAGCTGGTAGAATGCTATGTTTTGGCTTAGGATGAGAAGAGTGCTGATAACACCCCGATGTTTTAATTGTTGCAGAGCAGTGCTTATACTAAGCCAAGGACATCTCAGCTTCTTGCTCTGTCCTGCCAACAGGCAGGCTGGGGGTGCAGCAGGAGCTGGGAGGGGACAGACCCAGGACAGGTGACCCAAACTAGCCAAAGGGGTATTCCATACCATCTGACGTCATGCTAAACAATATATAGGGGGCCGGACTGCTCAGGGTTAGGCTGGGCATCGGTCAGCGGGTGGTGAGCAATTGCATTGTGCATCACTTGTTTGTACACATTATTACTAGTAGTACTATTATCATCATTGTATTATTATTATTATTGTTATTGTTATTATTATTTTCCTGTCTTATTAAACTGTCTTTATCTCAACTCACAGGCTTTGCTTTCCATTTCTCTCCCCCGTCCCAGAGAGGGAGGGGGGAGGGTGAGTGAATGGCTGTGTGGTGTTTAGCTGCCGGCCAGCTTAAACCACGACAAATATACATTTACTCTAAGTATATAAGAGAAATACTGGGTCTAGTATATAAGAAAATACTGGGTCTAGTGCTTATTAATGAATGACGTGGATAAAGGGACAGTGCACCCTCAAGTTTGTGTATGATACAAAGGCAGAGTACACACCAGAGGCCTGTGCAGTTATTCAGAGGGACCTGAACAGGCTGGAGAGCCGGGCAGAGAGGAACCTCATGATATTCAACAAGGGCAAGTGCGGGGTCTTGCACCTGGGGAGGAACAACCCCAGGCACCAGTATAGGCTGGGGGGTGGGTGTCATGCTGGAGAATAGCAGAGCTATTGAGGGGGAGCTGGAAGTCATGGTGGACAAGTTAACCATGAGCTAGCAGTGTGCCCTTGGGGGCAAGAAGGCCAATGGGATCCTAGCCTGAATCAGGAGGGCTGTGGAGAACAGGTTGAGAGAGGTGATCCTCTACTCAGCTCTGGTGAGGCTGGAATACTGTTTCCAATTCTGGTACAAGAGGGATTTCGAACTTCTGGGGAGGGCCCAGTGTAGAGCCACAAAGATGATTAAGGGATGGATGGGTTTGTCTTATAAGGGAAGACTAAGTGAACCGGGCCTGTTTATCCTAGAGAAGAGGAGATTGAGGGAGAGATATTATCAACTTCTGCAAGTACCTGAGGGGACAATGTAAAGAAGATGTGGCCAAACTCTTCTCAGTGGTGGCCACTGATAGGACAAGGGGTAATGTGTATAAATTGAAGCACAGGAGGCTCCATTGCCATATGAGGAAGAATTTCTGTATGGTTCAGGTGACAGAGCAGTGGCCGTGGAGTCTCCTTTTTTGGAGATATTGAAAACCTGCCTGGTTGCAATCCCGTGTAGTATGCTTTAGGTGACCCTGCTTGAGCAGGGGGTTGGACTAGATGATCTCTGGAGATGCCTTACAACCTCAACCATTCTGTGATATCACAAATCTTTTTTTTTTTTTTTTTTTTTTTTTTCAAATACAGTGCAGTCATACTTCTTATTTTATGTTTTCATTGTATACACACCACTGTAATAAGCATGGATATCATGTTTGAAATATAGATGTTATAATAATGATCATGATATCAGAGATAAATACATATGTTTTATTACAGGAATTAGTGACCCTTAAAATAAATGAGGAATAATGCACAGTAGGTATAAACATGCTTTAATGAGGGGAAAACAAACAAACAAACTCAAAAGGTCTTCTTTCCCTTTTTCCTAATTACCAACACTATTCAAGATATAAGGCCATGCAACAAACTTGTCAGGATGTAAAATGTTCACAGAAGTTCACAGAGAAGACATTTTCTATAACTTCATAATAGCTCTAGAGACAGTGGAGGTCTGTAATATTTTGCATAATAAACAAAGGATAAAAACATGATAAATTAATAGACAAAGATATTGAAGTGTGCTTTATTATCATTAACAAGAACCCTCCTGCATTGATTAGTCTATAATAAGAAGAGATTTGTTGCCTTTTCATTCAAATATCCAATAAAGTCAACTATCAGATAAAATTATATGCAACACCAGAAGATTACTTTCACTCTGTCTCTGTGTATTCATTCTAGAAATGTCCATTTGTAAATTGATTTTGAACTTTGGTATGCTGACTGGGTAATTTAGTAGAATAAGCCTACTTCAGAACAAATTCATAGCCTTCCCCAAATTACATTGCAAATTCAACTTAGACTAGTGACCAAGTCTGTCTGTACTGAATGAATGGAGTTAGCTGTATGAGAGTTAATCAAAAAACTACTCATAGGGAGTATTTTGTAAAAATTGGTGCAGAAAATTCATTCCATGTTCTAGTTACTTATTTAAGTACCAAAAAATTTATATAAATATAAATGCTAGATGAATGAGCTGTCTTTCCCTTGCTTAACTGTATTGTCTGTTTTGTCTTTCTTCTACAAAATTATCACATCAAAACATATAGGATTTGGTTGACTAAAGTTAAACAATATATGCATTTTAATTAATAACTTTTTTTTTTTTAAATCATTTAACAAAAATTCTGAACTGATTGGAAAACACATTTTTGAGATCCAGAAATTAATCCATGATAATAGAAGCTCTAAATGAATGTATTCTTAAAGCCATTTAAAATATTTTTAGGATATATCTGAATAAACAGTGACTAATGTTAACTGATAGGGAAGATGAGGAACCAAAAAAAAAAAAAATTATTTGCTCTTAACCATATTAAATACATTATGCAGGTTACTCTGAAACTTCAGAGTTTAGTGTCTGAGTAATCAGAGTGAAATATTTAGTCTAAGACTCTAGTTCCTTAAACATAAATTGTTACAAAAGAAATTACATACATGATTTATAGATTTCCAATGCTCACATTCATCGGATGAGTGAAGGTGTGGACCTTAGCCCTGTGGTGGAGGACCAGAGGGCTCTCTTCACTTTCTGTGTTACATTACACAAAACAGTCTCTTGTTTTCATTACACTAGTGCTTAGTCCAGGAAAGCAACATAGCACACAATCCTTCAATCTCTGTTCTCATCCTTGTAACTAAGAGCTAAAGCTCTGCCTTTTCTTAAATAGATCAATAATCCATCTACAATTGTTAGTCTTATTAGTAATCCTTCAATTATACACAAACAATATCTAACCTAGCACATTGACAGCATACACATCAGGTATTTACTCATTCATCTTTCCAAATTTTTATTTGACTACGATTAGTCTCAGGCAGACCATGCTTTTCTGCTGGGATATTTGACTCTGGCAAGCTTCAAGGCTTTTGGCAAGTGTCAAGGGAAGGGCATGCAGTGGTGGAAAGCAGTTTGATCTGAATCAAAGTCATCTTTCTTTCTCCTTTAAAAACCTTGGCAAGCAGCCCGTGACTGACTATGACAAGTATATTGCAGCTGGGAGAAACTGCAGCAGGCTGTACATCAAAAAAGTGCACAGGGCTGAAAGGGACCAGTGAGCGGGATAGAGTACTCTAGCTGAAGGAGGAGGTACCTGTTCCAGCAACATCAGAGCATTCTCTTGAAAATTTAGGAAGATTTCAAGTTAAAGAGCCTGCCAATTGACATCCAGAGCAGTGTTTTGGACTGTGAAGTTGGCTCGCCAGTGTCTGGGTGATCTCCAGTCCTTCTGGGAAGTGAAATCCTGGATCATGTTTGGAGTATCTCTTGGTCAAAGTGGATTAAAATATTCCACTCAATGAAGTGTTATGGCTAGATCTAGGCTAAACCTATATGGTTTGGGCTGGAAGATTTCCCTTTCCTAGAACATCATTCAGGTTGGTTCTCAGATGGTTCCTTAGGAGACTGGCCCCAGAAAAGCACTATCCTGCCTTTGCAGATCCACTTTCCTGAGCCAGTTGAAAACCCAGTAACCCCCTTCTCTTCTGCTGTTTGAAAAATCATCCTTTTTCTCATTATCCTACAACCACCCTAGCCTCTGACTGCATATGCACCAGGCCCCTGGTGGGTTCAGTGACCCTGTACTGGGCTGTTTATATATGCAATAACCCACATGCACCCAGGCCCTTCCCTCCCTTCTCCCCAGGGACCACGTTCAGAAGAGACCCTCCCTAAGCAGTCTCCATGACTGGGGGCTGAGCTCAGGACGGTGAAGGAGGGCTCGAAGAACTCTTGAAAGTGAACAGGTCTTGTATTGGTTGCAAGTGAGAGACTAGAATGGCCAGCTGCGCTAACAAAGTACCTCTGCTTCCCACCTGTGGGAAAACCACTGTCACGTTGGCCTCCCATTCCCTGGCAGAAGGTTGTCCTCCTCAGGCTGCTCCTGGATGGTCTGTTCCCATTTCCTTTGTGGGTGCTTCTCCATGGGCTGGATGTCATCTTCCTCATGCCTCACCTTGGTGGTCTTCCCCACCTTTGTTGGTGGGCATCTGCCATGTCCTAGATGTTGTTCTACTCAGCTGACCCCTGGTGGTCTGCTCACATATTTTCAGTGGGTTTCCAGCCATTGTTTCTTCATCATCCATCTATGGACACCTTCTGAGGTAGGTGCCACCACAGGGTGGATGCCAGTGTAAACTGAGGTGACATCAGAGTAGGTGGCAGCTGACATCACAGGAAGCCCTTTTGTGGCAAAGGAGGAAGATACTGAGTACACCCAGCATCATTTTACTCCTCCTTACCACAGATCTAAGCAGTCTTCTCTGTTTCATCTCCCAATTCATCCATTTTACATGGCTCAACAAATATTCTACCTCGAGATGGTGCTGATTAGGAGAAACTGCTTAGAAAGAGTAGTTAGGAATTAGAAAGGGTTGTCCATGGAGCCGGTGGAGTCACCACCCCTGGGGGTGTTTAAGGAAAGGTTGGATGTGGTACTTAGGTACATGGTTTAGTGGGTGATGTTGGTTGTGGGGATGGTTGGACCAGATGATCTTGGAGGTCTTTTCCAACCTTAATGATTCTATGTTTCACTGGCTGGTCAGTTCTGACAGCTCTCTCCTTACCTCTGCTCTCAATAAGTTGTGAGTGGTGATCTCTCCACAGTGGATGTAGTGCTGCAGAAGTCAGTCCTGTACACTTCATTAGTTTCTATATGGGAGCCAAAGATGCTAATATACCCCCATGACCTACTTTTCCTGACTGAGTTTTTTAGTCATTCTGTTCAGTGACAGGTTTTGCAATATTAATATAGCATGAAGAATGTACAGTATCAAAAGTATTCTGGAGAGTTCCTCCTTGGGAAAGAAGCTAACAAAAATCACTAAGTAGTAAATGTCATGTTATTTGGGGTTCTCTGGTCATCGTATAGAAGAAGTTACAGAACACTGGTGCAAATCACTATCTACTATTTATTAGTATTTCACACAGAAGTTGGTGAATTTATTTACTCACAATGGCAGAAGAACCAAATAGCATGTTTGATAATGTGGTAATGATCATTCAAGCATTTTGCTAAAATACTACAAGATACAGTTTCAATACTCATAGATCCTTCTAAATCATTTCCAGATATTTCAATAAAGTTATGATCCTATTTTATTAAATACAAAACAAACAAACAAACAAAAAACAACAACAAAACAGCTCATTAACATTTATAAAAGTATTTGATGATGCCTGTTTTTAATTTTTTTTCCTCAGTTTCTACTGCATAGAACTTGATCGTGATTTCCGACTTGTAATTAATGTTATCATTAACATTGATCGTGCAGGTACTCTCAATCTGTTTGTAGCATTTTATGATCTGAAACTTTTTATGTTCTGAACTATTAAAGAAAGAAATTATTTTGCCTACTTTTACCATAGTAAGCAAAAGATTCCACAGTGAGTTTAAAATTGTGATATTGCACAGCGCTTCTAACATAAAACTGGAAGAACATTAGGAAGCATTGGCCTGGCTGATGAAAACTCAACATAAGGATTGAGTAGGAACAGAACAACAAAGCTAGAGTCAATCTTACCAGTAATTAAGTTCTTATCAATTTGATCTGATATTTTTTCTACTAATGCCTCTTTTTCATTTTGTTACATATTTTCTACTGTTCCTTCCAACTTCTCTCCCATTTGTAATTTTATTTTTTTTTTAATTTATTTATTTATTATTTTAAAATTGTTTGTCATTTTATTAAAAAAAATGATTCCATCATGTTAAATTATTTTTTTTCTTTCTGAAGTATTCTTCTGCTTAATGTTTTTCTTTATATCTACTCTACTCATTTACTTTCTAAAATAGAAAACATTTTACTAAGACACATCGTCAGTGTTAAACTTTCTCATCTCATCTTAAATTGCTGTTTATCACCTCATACCACTAGTCCATAATGTTCACAGTTCTCTCTTGAACTACAATTCTTTGGAATATAAATTAGAAATATATATATATATATTCAAAAATACACAAAAAAACTCTTTCCCACACACTTTTCTTTACAGAAAATCAGTTCCATCAAATAATAATAATAATAATAATAATAATAATAATAATAATAATAATAATAATAATAATTCAAATAGGGACATTTTTTAGTGATGGGAATCAGTAGGTCACATTGATGGTTGGATTTGATGATCTGGAAAGTATTTTTCAATTTAGATGATTCTATGATTAATTCTATACAATTTCAGGATATGGAAAATAATTTTAGAGCTTTATTTTGCATGAATGGTTAACACTTCCCAGAAGTGTGCATAATCTACAATGTTCTAGATTAACTTAAAGTAGTAAGAAGGTATATGTGAAGGACAGAAGAAAGTTTTCAATTGCTCTCTAAAAAATTGAAATATTCAACACCAAATTATCAAGAATATGATCCATTTTGCTTTTCTTTTTCTAGGGTAGGGAATTGTTATTTATCTTAAATGCTGTTGATCCACAAACCTCATTGGTTGATCCTCGTTACAATGTAATTACAATGTAATTACATTACAAAAGTAATTACATAAATTTAAGGTATATTTATTAGGGTAGGAACTGGAATCAAGGTTTCCATCTTTCTATGATGAATAACAAAGTTCTAGTCCAAATGCCGTATTTTCTTTTTTCTAATCAAAATAACCCTGCATGGGTGAAACTCTGCTCCATATTTCAGAGGCCCTAATTCAGATGCTACATTTCATCTTGATTCTGTCCATGAAATCTGGAGAAAAATTCATTCTAAAGCATATGCCTGTATTTATTTCTACATTTTGTTCTACTGCCATTTTAGGCATTTCAGGATATAAGAATGAATATCTTACATGTATGTAATCAGTAGATCATGTTGATTGTTGGATTTGATGATCTGGAACATCTGCACAGTGTTGTCTTTTATGATAGATGCGACTACACATGGATTGAATTTACTTTTAGTAGCAGATAAAGGCTGCTAAGTCAGAAACTTCTGTTCATTATTTTACTACCTCATATTTTGTGCTTGTGTTTTCCTTATACACTGACACTACCTAGCATAACAAATCCCCAAATTATCTATCTACAAGAAGATATAATATCTTTAGCTCTCAAAATGATAAGTGATCAGCAAGTCTTTTGCCATTCAAATTCAAATTCAAAGATATCTCTGACAGTTCAAGAAAATGTGTTGTAAAAGTTTGATGGTCTTATTGAAAAGAAAAAAAAAAAAAAAAAGAAAAACTAAGCAAACAAACAAACAAAATCAACATACTTACTTATGGAACTTATTCACTTCTAGATATAAGTAAAGCAAAGACTGCCAAAATCAGCCTTTTAAAATAAAGGCGAGGTTGATTCTTAGCCCAATGCTCCATCGTAATAGGGAGACAGAAGAAAAAATATTAAAATACATAACAGTTTTATTTAACATGTATATCAATAACTTTCACACTTACAAGTGTCTTCTAAAGTTACAATATTCAGAAGGAAAATTAAAAAAAAAAAAAAGAAAGAGTGACACCTTTCTGGTGAAAACTAGATTGTTTTGGGGGGCAATATGTGATAAGATAAGACTTCTTAAACTTCTGTATGTTTCTTTTGAGTTATTTTGACTGCAAACACTAGTGAGGTATGGATTAATACCTTAAAACATTGCCTGTTTTGGGTTTGACTTCATCTGTGATAATGAGTGAAAAATAAAAATTAAAAAAGGGAAAAAAAAAAGAAAAAAATTAAAAAAAATAAGGAAAGAAAACGGAAAAAAAAAAAATATATATATAATCACCCTACTTTGGTCATAAATTTATTGGCCATTTTCCAATTTTGGCCATTCTTTATTCCAAGGAGGAATGAAGAATAGGAGAAAAAAAAATAAAATAAATTAACTCTCTCTCTATATATATATGAAAATGTCAATGTATACAGTTCCAGGAAATAACATATTTTTCTTAACAGTACAACTCAAAAGCTTTTTTTCTGGAGTAGGGCAGTAAAAGAGGGAGAAAGGGTTCAGACTAAAGGAGATCCTTACAGATCCTAAGTAAAGAGGATCCTACAGATCCTAAGTAAAGACCAATCAATAATTGGTTGCATCATACCTGCTTGAGCTGGTTTTAAGATTCTTTTTAAATTAGTAAGATTCTGGTGTTGTTGTTGTATTTTTTTTTTTTTTTTGGTTGATTGGTTGGTTGGTTGTTGTTTGGATTGGATCCAGAAATGCAAGTTCATTAAGAAAAAATAATTATGGACACAGCAAAGCTAGGGACAACTCTGTAAGGTTCGTTACTGCTAAAAAAGAGTAAGCTAGGTAGTTCACACTCTTACAGTAACGTAGTCTCTAACTAAAGTACAGCTGGTTGCATATGTTAATATGTGAGATGCATTCATTAGGTTTAAAGGAAAAATCTTTGACAAAGAAATCTTTGCCAAAAAATCTTTGCCAAACCTGATTTAACAAGCTTCAGACAATTATTTATTTTTTTCAATAAACTCTGAAGATGTAACTGTAGCATTTTTTTTGTTATTTTAATGGAGTTTATTCAGCAAAGGTTCTGTTCATTATTGTTGCAGCTCAGTAAAGTCATTGATACATAAATGAACACTAGAGTGTAAGTTACATGAAAAAGGAGCCCCTTCCCTCCACCTCTCTACAGTAAAAGCAGTATATCACAGAAGATAAATCTTGTTGAAGCGTTATAATCATGAACAGTTAAACCTATACTGTTAAATTACTGTTAAATGTACATTTATTTACCTTATTATTTGGAATAAAATATATTGAACCATCACAGAACTTCCTGGGAAATAGATTGGTCTCTTCCCATGTACTGATTTTACTTTCCCTTTCTCTCTCTCCCTCTCTCTTTTTTTTTTTTTTTTTTTTTTTTTTTTTTTTTTTTTTACTTTTTTCTAATTTAAGGAGCAGGAAAAGAAGAAAATTATCTTTAGAACCACATGAACATCGAGAAGATTAGAAAGGAAACTTAATTCTAAGTTCAGTAGATATTTAAAAAGAAAAAAAAGCCCATGTAGTGGTTTAACCGTTTGAGCCCCACGTTGGGTGCCAAAAAGGACTGTTGTGGTTTAATCCACCTGGCAGATAAACACCACTGTGGTGGTTTTACCGTGCTGGGCAGCTAAACCCCACAACCGCTCTCTCACTCCCCCTCCTTTAGATGAGGAGGGGGAGAAGTAAAGCAAAGAACAACTCACGGGTTGAGATAAGGATAATTTAATTAAAGGGAAATAATTATAATAATTAAATAAAGACTACCATGAACTAAACAATTTAACTAAGGGGAAATAAAAGGGAAAGGGGAAAAAAGGGAGGAAAAGAAACAAACAAAATAAATGAAAGCTATATGGAAGTGCAGAGGAAAGAAATTACTCTCTACTTCCCACAAATAAGCGATGATTGACCACGTCCTTGAAGCAAGGCCTCAACGCACGCAGCCGGTGTTCGAGAGGAGGACCGACGTCTTCTCAAAGAGAGCCCACCCCTCCCCTCTTCTTCCTGTTTCCACCTTTTATTGCTGAGTGTGACACCACATGGTATGGAATATCCCTTTGATTGGTTTAGGTCAGCTGCCCTAGTGATGTTTCTCTCCTCACTTTTTTGCCCACCCCCTAGGAGGGTTAGAGAAAGGCCCAATGCTGTGCCACTGCTGCTCAGCAGTAGACACAACACTGGTGTGATAACACTGCTGTTCCAGCTACAAGTACAGAGTACGGCACTGTATGGGCTGCTGCCGGGAAAGTTAACATTCCAGCCAGACCCAGTACAACCTAATATTATTTTGTGACTTAAAATAATACATGGACAGCAAGCTGTAACAACCCAGAACAAAGTTACCAAAGCAGGTTTCCCAGAACTATGGCCAGACAGCATTTGAATATCTCCAAGGCAGGAGACTTCACAATGCGTCTGGGAAACCTTTGCCAGTGATTTGGTCACCTACATGGTAGAGAAGTGTTTTCTGTCACTCAGATGCAATCTCTTGTTTTAGTGTGTTCCCATTTATTCTTATCCTACAACTAGTAATAACTGAAAATACGATTGATAACTATCTAGTCTCCTGTACTTCAGAATTGTTACCTGCCAGTTTAAAAATCTAATGTTTTCTTCTTCTAGAAGTGGAACAATTTACTCATTAAAAGCTTATTAAAAGAAGAACTTAACTCAATTTGTTTATTAAACTCGTTGTCATTCAGATGTATTGTATTATGAATAAATCTTTATATATACATATATATATATTAGCTTCTATGAGAGAATGTAAAGAAGAATGCTTCATCCTTAGCAAATACTTTCTTACTTCCACCTAAACTTAATAAAATCTGTTTCTTCCATTAGATACACTCACTGCATTAACACTTTACACAGCTTCTAATTACTCCACTTGGACATTGTCAGTGGAACCTCCTGGTCTCATGAATCTCATTCGTATTAGGATAAGAAGTTTGAAATGTCTACTTTAAAATCTTATTTATATGCAACACATAAAGAACAGATGTGGACATTTAACCCATTGCTGAACTAGTGCTGAAAGAAGGTTCTGGAAAATAAGGAATTCACATGCAATTTTGTGTTCTTGGCCATGCAAGAGTTTCTCAAATATTGGAAGTTATGAAAAGAGAGGACTGCATGCCAACACAGGAAAAATTCTCATGTCACTGATTATCTGGTAAAATTCTTGTTTCTCTTCTGTATTACATTAAATTAGTTCTTTACTTGAAAAAAAAAAAAAAAAAAAAACAAACCAAACCAAAACAAAAACTGCTATCAAAACATGATATTGATTTCTTGGAACACTTAGCAAAAATTGTACATTATACGGATATTTTTATGTCCTCCATCTCATACACTCTCTGTTGGAAAATAGCTGCTTACCTCAATGCTTAGATTCAACAGACAGAATGTCTGAAGGTGTTAATTTTTGTCTCTGTTTTTTACCATATTATTCAATCAACACTAAAATAAATTTTCTTCAAGTTGAGTTTGTTTCATCTGTGACGAAAAGTGATGTAAGTGATTGTTCTGCCTTAATCTGGACCCATAATCTTTGCTGTCTTATTTTCTCCCCTTGTGCTGTTCAGGAAGGGGAGTGAGAGAGTGGCTGCCAGTCAGCCATCTGACAGCCAGCCAAGGACAACCCATCGCACCCAAATATTCCCTGTATATGCATAGTTTATAGGAAAAGTGTTTAGCTGATTTCTATTCACTACAGGCAGAACTTATGAAAGTTGGAGTATACACAAAACTGCATCAGTGCTATGTTTTACTTTTTATTCTGAGTGCCATCAGTAGTTCTGTTATATATGTATTTTATTTTACTTTATTACATTTTATTTTATTTTATTTTATTTTATTTTATTTTATTTATTTATTTATTTATTTGCTGCAAGGTGAGCATTTATACACAAACTTTATACAAACATATGTTGTGATATCTTACAAAACTGCAACCAATATGTAAAAATAATGTCTGTCTAATCCACTCTCTTGGTTTTGGCTGGAATAGAGCTAATTTTCTTCACAGCTGATATGTGCTGTGTTTTGAATTTAGTAGAAAAATAATGCTGATAACACCATGATATTTTAGTTTTTGCAGTACAGTGCTTATGTTAAGCCAAGGACTTTTCAGCTTCAGTTGTATATTTTCTTTGGCCTTCTTTCAAATAAGTAATATTAGTACTGTAAAATGACAAATGAAATACAGATAAAGGTAAAATGAGGAATAGAACCTGGGACAATAAAAAATCTATGAAATAAAATTTTCAGTGGTTGTTACACACAGCAATTGAATATAATGAGCTAGAGGAAAATAAACAGAAAATAGACAACTTTATGTCATCTGCTGACAGATAATATGCTTGATATGTTTAAAATCCTGACTAGCTTTGATAGGGTGGAAAAGAATCAACAGTTAAGCCACTCTTCAAATCTAACAAACAAGGTTATCTGACAATTGCTAGTTACAGACAACAACAACAACAACAATAATAATAGTAAAAATAAAAGGGGCATGTCTTTTTTTTCATGTTGCTGCAGAATATTGAATGTTACATGTTTACCTGCATACAAATGGAGACTGATCATCTTCAGGAACGGGAACTCTTCCTGAGTTTACAAAAAACTTGGATGTCAACATCATCTCAGGAATCCTCTAAGCTACAAATAGTTGGGGAATAGATGAATACATGACAAAGAAAATAATAAAAATACTTCCTGTCTTTGTGTATTTTTTCCACAAGTGTTTTATTTTAACCGCAACTGGATGCAGGATACTTGGATGACCTGGTATGATGTCCACTATGTTTGATTTTGTTTTATAATTCTATTAAGTATCAAGTCCATTTATTTGTTGAAAAAAAAAAATAATATTGGAATTAGTCTGCTAAATAGACAGGGAAAAAAGCAACAGAAGAGTGAAAATATAGCCCCATTTAGTCAATAACAAAATATCCATAATTTATACAAAGAAAAAAATCATTAATGGATTTCACCACACATCTGGATATCAGAACGGAAAGCTTAGAGTGACCTACCAGCTGCCTATTAGTGCCTGCAAAGAGGCCATCAAGGAAAAGAATCTAAACTCTTCACTGCAGTGCATGACAGAATATTGAGAATATTATGCATTTCAACATGCATAAGTTGAAAGAAGAGAGATTTGGACCAGATACAAGGAAAACATTTTAACTATGAAAGCAGTCAAGCAGTGGAGCAGGCTGCCCAGAGAGGCTTACAGTCTCAGATCTTAGAAGATTTCAAGATCTGACTGAGAAACTTGGTCTGACCTACGCTGACTGATGGAGTTTTACACTCTGGCCCTTCTGAGGTCTTCTCCCACCTGAATATATGATTCTATGATTTTGTTATCAGGTCTTTTTACATATGGAAATTCAGAAAAATGTTAAGAAAATTATTTTTCCTCTACATTATTTGTATATTTGTAGTCTGTCACATGAACAGAAAAAAGAATAGTAGTTTATTAATATGACAGCAACATCATGCCCAATGTAGAAGTGAATTTATGTTTTCTTTGTTTGTTTGTTTTTATAGTCTTTCTTCTCTTTTAGTGCTCTTTTTTAGTAGTAAGCATGTGTCTTTCTTAAAAGACTAGCAACAGTGTTGTCCTGGTGGTGGTTTTACCCTACTAAGCAGCTAAACTGCACCACAACCGCTCTCTCACTCCTCCTTCTTAGAAGAAGAGAGGGAAATGAAAGTATGCTGAAAATAAATAAATAAATAAATAAATAAATAAATAAACAAATTTTAAAAGGCTCACAATTTGAGATAAGGACAAGGAGATCACTCACCGATTGTCGTCATGGGCAAAACAGACTCAGCATAGGGAGATTAAAATAATTTATTATTATTATTACTATTACTAACAGAATAAAGCTGTGAGTAACTAAAAACAAATTACAAACGTCTTCTCCCCATCCATCCTCTTCTCATCCTCCCTGCCAAGTGGCACAGGTGAACAGGGAATGGGGGTTGCTGTCAGCCTATTACACTTCATCATATGCCTCTTCTTCAAGATTATTGTCCTTCCTTACTCCAGCATGGGATCCCTCACAAGAGATGCAGTCTTTCCTGAACATGGGCTTCCCACAGACAGTAGTTCTTCAAGAACTGCCATAATATTGGTCCATATCATGCTTCAGCATGGGTCCCCTGTGGGCTGCAGCTCCTGCCAGATCACCTGCTCCACCGTGGGTTCCTGTCCATAGGCTGCAGGTCCAGCCTGAAGTCCTCCCTGTCAGGGACTCTCCATGTGCTACTGCCTCCCTCTGGCCAGATCCTCTTGCTCTACTTTTGGCTCTTCTACATTCTGCAGTGTGGAGATCTGCTCCATGATGATACACCATAGGCTGCAGGGAGGAAGAGCCTGCTTTGCCATGATCCTCTCTATGGGCTTCAGGGGAACTCCAGTGTCTGGAGAAACTCCTTCCCTCCTTCTTCAGTGGCCTTGACATCCACAGTGTTGTCTCTCACTTTTTTTTTTTTTTTTCCCACTTTTTTTTTTTTTTTTTGATACTTCCTAGTATCAAAACCTTGCATCATAAAACCAATACATCTTTAAGTTGGGACCTGTTAAGCTTGGAGAATAAGATTCTTTAAAATCAACCTTATTTGTTGGATCCTTCTTGTCTCCAGGCAACCAGGTCAATAAAGGATGTTGATACAGTTTATAAAACTCACTGCTAAACTGTAGCTGTGACTATTAAAATTGTTGTTGTTGTTGTTGTTATCATCATCATCATCATCATTAAATGAGAGGAACATACTTGTAGGAGAAAAAATACTTGATTAATATTTGCAATTTGCAGTGAAAAAAAATTAAATATATATATATAAATGAGGATTTAAAATAAACTTCATGCAAATCAGATAATTATTATAACAAACTACATGTCAAAACTAGTTTTGTGTCCCACTAAACAATGACATTTATTTTCCATGAAGATGGTGAGTCACTTTATAAATGCTTTATACTCACTGTGTGAAGAATTCTTCATATTTTTTTCACCTTTTCATCATATATTTAGTCTTCTTCCTTATTTTCATTCTGTTTAATATTTATGTGTTTAGTCTGTCATACTGGAAGACCTTTATTTACTAAGAAAGTCATGTTTATATTGTTTTGATAATTTTTCTAGTTCTAGACCCTTGATGAGATGGAACCCTGCTTATATGTAGTTTTCAAGTTACAGTTGCATGCAGAATATATGTAACATGGATATACATTCCCCAACCCCTCCTTTTTTTTCTTCTTTTCTGTTCCAGTCCTTTTTCTAATAGTTTATAATGCTATTTAGCTTTTGACCAACATTAAATCCACTCTCACATGAAACTTGATGTAGCCTCAACTAAATATGGTTTGCACAGAAACAATTTGAAAACAGAAGACAGGGAGAAGCATTCATCATGAGAAAAAAGAGAACAGTTTCTTCCCTTTTATCTTTACATTCTTCTTGTATTTTTTTTTTTTTTTTATTATTTCCTGATTAATGCAAGCTTATTTTTTCTCTATTTTGATAATTGTAGAAGCTGAGAAAAAGTGATCTTCTTTACTTTTAAAAATTAATATTTTTCTTACTCTACATTGTATTATGTTATGTATTGCTAACTTTTTACTTTTTTTTTTTTTTTTTTTCTAGACATATAACACCATATTAATATTTTGAGCATTTGCCTTCATTTGGAGAACATAATATAAAACAAACCAACTGATGATGTTGATTAATGCACATAGCTAAACAAATATGGCAACTTAGATGCACTTTTAAAAAGATTGTTGCATTGCCTGAAGCCTGTTACTGCTAGAAGCTTGTTACTGCTCTTGAACTGAATTAGTTAATTCTTCTACTCTGAAAAGTGAGTAATAAATAAATAAATAAAAGCGAGTAAATAAATAAATAAATAAATAAATAGACATCTTCATGCCCCATGAATAATATGGAAAACTTTTCTGGGACATAGGTGAGCAAATGTGTCAAGTTTTAAAAGTAAATCAATTTCTACTGAATTTCTTAAAAATAATTTTAAAAGAAGTAAAAAAAAAAAAAAAAAAAAAAAAACAACAAAAAAAGCTGTACTTACTGTACTTTAAAAGTGAATAAATAGTTTGAATAATTTAACATATTCTCCCAAATCCTGCCTCAAGTGACTGGACTGGACTGGAATTTGTGATAACTCTTATTCTTCTAGTTGTTAAAGATGATGTCAAAGACGGTCAGTTGTTTCTGTATTTCTGTATCAGGTACAGAGATGAAAAAAATTAAACGAACAGTGATAAATAGACCTTAACATTATTCTTCAGAAAAGGCTGACGTATTGGAATCTAAAACTGACATTTTTGTCATGTATCCTGTTTTCTGTGAACAAGTATGTATTCACAGTTCTTAACTCAGGAGGATTATCTAGCCCAATTATTTTTTATTATATTATATTATATTATATTATATTATATTATATTATATTATATTATAATCATATTTTTGTTTTATTTTATTTTATTTTATTTTATTTTATTTTATTTTATTTTATTTTTTCAAAATCATAATCTTTTTATGCATTGTATGATATTAAACCTTTTCTATGTATGATAGTCTTATCTCCAAACAAAATTTGTAGTGCTGCAATATTTGATTATTAAAATGCTCATACAGACTATGAAACATTTCCTAGTATTTCAAATCATATAATTATCAAATCATTTAGGTTGGAAAAGACTTTCAAGATCAAGATCAAAAAAGTTCAACCATTGACCTGACCTACCAAGTCCCATTACTAAAACATGTCACTTAGTGAGATGTTTACATGTCTCTTAAATACCACCAAGAATGGGCAATACCACCACTTCCTTGGGCAAGCTGTTCAATGCTTGACCACCCTCTCCATGAAGAAATTCTTCCTAATGTCCAATATATAATGCAATTCAATATCTAGCTTTAGAAATATCTATGTTCATTTAAGATCTTTACAAACATTTAATATGTCTTTGGACTTTTATTTATTTATTTATTTGTTTGTTTGTTTGTTTATTGCCAGTTACCAAAAACATGACTGGCTTTCCTAAGAAATTTGGATGTTTACAGTTCCTGAAAAAAATCCTGGAACACAAAGAGAATCAATGAATTCCTTAAGTTTTTAATTTTTAAAAACTTGCTGAAGTGTAATTCCTTTATGTGCTTTTTGAAATATTGGCAAACATTTCCTTAGTATTTGACTGTGATTACCAAGGACTGCTTAGCTTGTTAATACATCACGGAAGTGACTACTTAACATGAATGAAGATGTATCTGAAATTTTTTTTTTTTTGTGATATTGACTCAATAATATGTTTTTGTGTTCTGATGGATGAGTTTATGCTAGTTTCCATTTGACATAAAAGTGATATTATATAATCAAAAATAACAAAGTAAAAGTGAAACTTACAGAACTTTTTTAAGAAGCTGTCATCTTCTCTTTATCTACCCTTTATCATCTCAATAAAAGATTAAAACCAATTTATTTTTTTTTATGGGGGTAATTTTTTAATTTTAATTTTTATTTTTTAACGTCTTGCCTGAAGACATTACAGATAAATAAAGATGTTATCAGCAGTTAGTATGTTACTATTATTCCTTGCCTACTTTTTTTTTTTTTTTTTTTTTTTTTTTTTTTTTAGTTTATCCTCTGTTTATCATTTTTAGAATATGATTTTTCCTGAATGGGAAATTATATCCCTTTGTATGTCATACTATAAAAATGAACAAAATGCTAGAAAAAAATATATCAAACCCAACTAAAACAAAAATGTGTTTAATTTACTGTAGACAAGACATAAAAAGGGCTGACTATGAGCAAAGGATTTGACATTTATCAGCATTAGGACCTGGCTTTGATAAATGAGTATTATATAGATTTGGAAAAACTTCTTACTCTAAAACTTGCATTCTCAATAACATTTTCTTCTGTGCTAATTCCATTAGGCTTCACTTTGTGGAGGTGAATTTTATGTGAAGTTGCTAAGAGACAAGGGATTCATCAGAATGATCAGCTACAAAAATACTGTGCTGATTTCATTGCATCAAATTCATCAATGTTAAGCAATTGTGCTGCTGGTTAAAAAAAGAGAAGAGAAAGAAAGAGAAGCGAAGCGAAGCGAAGCGAAGCGAAGCGAAGCGAAGCGAAGCGAAGAGAAGAGAAGAGAAGAGAAGAGAAGAGAAGAGAAGAGAAGAGAAGAGAAGAGAAGAGAAGAGAAGAAAAACTATTCAGAGATACTAAGACGCAGAAGATGAGCCAACTATCTCTATCCTTGTATATTATTTTGAAAATTTTCACATATTTGACATACTGTCTTGCAAACTGTATCATCGTGAACATGTTCTAGACCAGGTAATTGCTCACATTTTCTAAACAGTCAAAAAGTACTATAAAAGACCTGAAAATAGCATAACTCCTATCTTTAAAGACAAGGATAATATAACTTGTATAGTAACAAAACATATAAAATACTTTTTTTTTTTTTTATTCCTGAAGTTTTATTCATATGATACTTCACTGTAGGAAATAATTTATAAGAGAAAATGCATGAAATGTGTGTGTGATTTCATGTATGAAAATGTGTTTTTATAAATTGCCATTGAAAAAAAAAAAAAATACCATCAGTGAATTCAAGTTAACTATGCAAAATTCACTCAATTTAACACTGGTACCTAACTGGTACCTTTCAATCAAAGTCTTGAAAAGCAAACCTCTCCAAATAGATGTCTATATATCCACTATAATCCAAATTTTGATTCTTTATCTAAATCTTCCATTTAAATTTCTGGATGATCTTCACTGCATTGAAATAGCATATTGGGTAATGAGATGGGAATTCCTTAATGTTGTTGGATGCATTTCGTTTCTTTCAGTTCTACACATGACCAATAGGAAAATAATTCCCATATAAATAGGTGAATTCCCAGCTGCATCTAACCCCCAACATTACTATGATCCTCATAGAAAGCTAATCCCTGTGCAGGTGGCAAACTAAGATAACTGTGCTAATTGGTTTCATATAACCATAAATAATTCAATTAATTCTGCAGTTTGTGTCACTAATCTACCCTGGTTTATCTCTCAGATTTTGGGGACTGTGATTAACATTTTCTGGAAGATCTGGAAAAAAAAAAAAAAAAAAGAAAAAAAGGAACAATCTTCAAAAAAACCTTCATAATTTCCAAACTTTTCTATTTTCCAGATTTTGATGAGCCCAGGAATAAATTTACTATCTTTTGTCTTGTAGTATTCAGAAAATCAGAAAAAAAAAAAAAAGTTATAATTTCCTCTTCATGTCAGATACTGTCCTGCTTGCAATCCAGCATCACTATTTTCTGAAATAAATAAATTAATTTTGAAATACTGAAAGACATCCTCAGGAATGTCTTGTCCCTCAAAAAAAAAAAAAAAAGATGAAGATGGGCTAAAATTCCTGAATTAAATTAAATAATAGGCTATTATTATTATTATTATTATTATTATTATTATTATTATTATTATTATATTTTTATTGTTATTATATTTTATTATTTTTATTATTCACTTTTCTTAACCAGACTACTTAATTCAAGAGACAGCTTGTTTACTTGTCTTAAGTAAAAGGGAGAACATAATTCCCATTTTATTTAAATCATAAAGCTAGCAATTAACAAAGAAAACATGTAGTACCTTAAATATGTTTTTGAAAAGATACAGGTATTATTTCATTATAGGTATTATACTCAAACAAATACAGAAATTATATTCAAACAACTGAACTGTACCAATTCAGACATTCCTTTTTAATTAAAAAACAACAACAACAACAAAATATTTTACAGAAATCAGTTAGAAGCAAATTATAATGGCCAACCTGATCAAGTGGGTAGCATCCCTTCCTATCGCAGTGGCATTGGACCTAGATGATCTTTAATGTCCCTTCCAACTTGAGACATTCCAACTTGAGACATGTGATTTTTTTTCAGACTTGAAACTTTTGAGCAGACTTTCTAATGTATACAAAGCTTAGGGAACAAAATGGGCCTGTTACAGAATTGCATCATCTAGCTGCTTGCAGTTTCACTTGGTGTTGACATGAAAGCCTAGGAAGCTTGTTATGTTGATTCAGAGGTTATTCATTTCATCTTTGCAGCAGACATGGTATCTTACAAGTCACTGTAGTAGGTCAAAAGTAGGAGAGTGTGTTTTGAGTGTCGTACATGTTATTTATTTATTTACTTTTTGACTGATTATCTCATCTAAACATCAAACTTTATATCCTTTTCAAAATCAGCTTGAGCTTCAATAGCTGTAGTCTTTAGTCTTCCCAGTTTGAAATAAAGTTTCCCTCAACAACTTGAACATCATCCCTTCTTCCCTCTACCTCCGACCTCACTGCTCATCAGACCAGTTTCCAGTCTAGTCCTTTATATTCCTTTTCCTGCAGTTAGCCATGATCAGTTGTGCTGGATGAATTGTGCTTGGGTAAAATTAACTTTTATCATAGTAGTTTGTTTAGCACTGTGTTTTGGATTTGTGACCAAAACTGACTTGATAACACACTGATGTCTTAGTGTGGTTGCTGAACAGTGCTTACACATTGTCAAAGCCTTCTCTGTTTCTCATTCCCCCTACCAACAAGTAGGCTGAGGGTTCACAAGAAGCGAGGAGGGACAAAGCCAGGACAACTGACCTCAACTAACCAACAGGGTATCCCATTCCATATGATATTGTGCTCTGTAATAAAAGCTGGGAAAAGAAAAATGGGGGGCATTTGGAGTTGTGGCATTTGCCTTCACAAGTAACCATTAGTGTGCTGAAGCCCCATTTTCCTGGGAACAGCTAAGCATCTACCTTCTGATGAGAAGGAGAGAATGAAGCTTTGCTTATATGTACATATTTTGCTTTATCTATTAAATGGTCTTTATCTGAACCCCAGAGTTTTTTGTTTGCTTGTTTTTTAACTTTTACCTTTCTGATTCTCCCTCCTGCCTCACTTGATAGAGGGAGTGAGCAGCTATGTGTGACCAAGTGACTGTGTAGGGTTTAGTTGCAGTCTGTGGTTAAACCACAATATCTATATTCCCCCACACTGGTTCCTAGTAATCAGAGATTTATCCTGAAAACTTCCAGCCTCCAGGCTGTCAGCTGCTCTTATCCCTCTGTATAGACCCATGCAAGCAATTTCTGAACAGGCAACACTTCTATTGTAAGCCAGGCATCCATCTGCTTGGTGCTATCTGGTCTCTGATGAGTGGAAAGCAGAGGCTGTACATTCCAAGAATTCAAAAAGAAGAACTCAGATTTTCACATCAGAAGATCTTGTGCAGATTGGATAATCATGAATATATCACTACATTTCCAAGAATGGATGAAAAACATTGTCAAGAGTGTTGCAGGAAGAACGGCCGAAAGCAGAACAGACACTAGTATGGTCAGATCATGCTCCATTTTATTACCCGAATAGCCTAGCTTTTATAGTGAACTTAACAGGGGTGGATAGTGTCTCACACAAAATTATTGGTCAAAAGCACTCAGACAAACAACTACAAGAAAACAACCCCACCTGCAAGAAAACAACCCCCTTGTGATTAGCAGTCATGTAGACCTTGTCCTTGAAGTCAGCTGCTGGTAACAATATTTTTCTAAATTCCTCAATTGGGCGATGTGGGAACACTGTCATGGGAACTTTTCATAGGTTCCCTGGTAGCTTGGTTTCCTCAGCTGCAGCAAGCCATGGGATCTTTGCTGTTTCAAAAATCCCTCAACACAAGAGCTAGTGACAAACAAAAACTAATGGTGATGTTTTAAATGGACTCATTTATTATTTTGCTCACTTACAAAATGAATTGAGGTTATGTTATTTTGCTAATTGGTGCAGAGTTTCTGCAAAGGCAATTTTCATTGTTAAAGCATGTTGTAAGACAATATTTCTTAAAATACATCAGTCTAGTTAATTACAATAAAAACATATCCACAAAGCAAACTCTGTCTTTGTGCTAGGAAAATCAAAGATTCTAAGCTACTTGCTATAAAGCTGGATGACTTTTTCACATCCTAATGAAGTAAATCACATCCTAGAAATCCTGGTATGATCTTTGTGATGAACATATGAAAGAATGGACTTAAATCCCTAATCTGCAAGTCTGCAGAATTACTTAGAAGCTCTGTGAGTTTGAGACTATGTGTAAATGATTACATTAAAACACCTAACTATATTACAGCATAGGACACCACTCTGTCCAGGCATGAATAAGAGTCATTGTCCTGAAAGAACTGATTTATTAGAAAACCTAGAGTTGACAGAAGAAATATAATGATCACTATTTAACATTCAGTCTATTCAGAACTCCTGTTACTTACATTTGTTACCAGCATGTACACTAGCACTTCAGATAAGATTAGAAAGCAGAAGTACAGAACAATTATTTTTCCTCCAATGTTCTTCACATTTCTGCAATATCCTGGCACTTCAGATCTAGTATGACATTGTAGCTTAGTCCCAGCAGGAAGCTAAGTATCACACAGCACTCACTTACTCTCCCCAGGTGGGATAGGGGAGAGAATCAAAAAAGTAAAAGTGCAAGAACTCATGGGTTGAGATAAAGACAGTTTACTAGGTAAAGCAAAAGCCACTAGCATAAGCAAAGCAAAAGCAGGGATTCATTTGCTACTTCCCATTGGCAGGCAGGTGTTCAGCCACTTCCAGGAAAGCAGGGCTCATCATGCATAACAGTTTCTTGGGAAGACAAATGCCATCACTCCAAACATCCCTGCCCTTCATGCTTCTTCACCACAGCTTGTAATGCTGAGGATGATGTCATATGGTATGGAATACCTCCTTGGTCAGCCTGGGTCAGCTGTCCTGGCTGTGTCCCCTCCCAACTTCTTGTGCATACCTCACCTCCTTGCTGTCAGGGCAGCACAAGAAGCAAAGAAGTCCTTGGCTCTGTGTAAGCACTGCTCTGCAACAACTAAATACATTGGAGTGTTATCACCATTGTTTTCATCAAAAATTCAAAATACAACATTGTGTGAGCCTCTGTTAAGAAAATTACCCCTCTCCTAACCAAAGCCATGACAATGTTTTGATGCCTACAAAAGCCACATAAACAATGAGATTTCTAAAGAGTGACTGTCGTGGTTCTGCTCGAGTGGGCAGCCGAGCTTCACCACAGCCGCTCTCTCACTCCCCCTCCTCAAAGAGGAAAGGGGAGAAAATATGTGAAAAGGGGCTCAAGGGTTGAGATAAGGACGAGAAAATCACACAATAATTATTGTAAGGGGCAAAACAGACTCGGCATAGGGAGATAGTAAGATTTATTGCCTATTACTAACAAGCGAGAGAAGTGAGAAAACAAAGGAAAAGAAAAAAAAAAACAAAAGCACCTTCCCCCCCATCCACCCTCTTCCACCTCCTCCCCCCGAGCGGCGCAGGGGAACAGGGGAATGGGGGTTATGGTCAGTCTACAGCACTGCTTCTCTGCCGCTCCTTCTCGGTCACTCTCGTCCCCTGTGCTGTGGGGTCCCACCCACGGGATACAGTCCTTGATGAACTGATCCGGCGTGGGCTTCCCACAGGCAGCAGCTCTTCCAGAACTGCTCCAGATATGGGTCTGTACCATGGGGTCCATCCCTCAGGAGCAAACTGCTCCAACCTGGCTCCCCTATGGGCAGCAGCTTCTGCCAGGTCACCTGCTCCACCGTGGTCTCCTCTCCATGGGCTACAGGTCCAGCCCGGAATCTGCTCCGGCAGGGGTCTTCCACAGGCAGCAGCCTCCGTTGGTGCAGGGCCACCTGCTCCACCGTGGTCTCCTCCACGGGCTGCAGCATGGAACCCTGCTCCACCGTGGTACTCCATGGGCTGCAGGGGGACATCCTGCTTCACCATGGTCCTCACTACAGGCCGCAGGGGACTTCTACTCTGGCGCCTGGAGCACCTCTCCCCCTCCCTCTACACTGACCTTGGCACCTGCAAGGCTGTTCTCTCACTCCCTTAACTCTCCCAGCTGCTGTCTGGCGCAGCGTTTTTTTCCCTGTCTTAAATATGTTCTCACAGAGGCACAAAACAACATCGCCTATTGGCTCAGATCTGGAAAACAATGGGGCCCTTCCCAAACATGGGGCAGCTTCTAGATCTTTCTCACAGAAACCACCCCTATGGCTCCCTGCTACCAAAACCTTGCCATGTAAACCCACTACAGTGACACACAAAGCAGAGCAGCCCTTATAGACTGACATCAGGTTAGCCATCAAAAAGCAGTCTTATTATGCCAGCACTTGGCCTTGACTCTTTGCTATCATCCATATAATATCCCTAAAACCTAAAGATGTACACCTAAGACATATGTAATTTTTCATGAGTTGTGTTTTTCTGCTCTCAGTCCAAAATGTCTAGATTAGTGGGAAGAAAATTCAGTACACTAGAGGGCTGCTTTTTATACCAGAAAATTAAAGTTACAGACTACCAGGATAGAGTGTGGCTTGAATGTATAAAAGAGGACATTTGAGGATGCAAATGTGCCTGGGACAGACAGAGAATCACATACGAAATTGCATCCATACTACCTTTCAGAAACACACCTAGATATTATCTTAGAAAAACAGTTATTTGAATAGTCCAGGACAGAGGCATGGAATGAGCTAACAATTACATGTATGCATGATAAAGAGTCTAGCATTCAAACATGTTTTCCAACCTTCTATTATTTAATCGTGTAGGCATGTTCATTATATACCCAGAGCATTCTTGTGAATAAGATTGTTTAAAAATAATTGCACAGAATATTCTTAAACACTGATATTTTTGTCACTATATCGAGGAACCAAAACAAAAAGACATCCAAATGGAAAAATCATGATTTCAACAGAATCTGTTTTAAACCACTGAATCATTTCTTTTTGCCATTGTTGAAATATTACAACACTGATGACTGTACATTTTGCTCTGGATTATTTTGTTATGAATTCAGTACACTCTGCTGTCCTTCTGTCAGTTCCATTTTGGTTACTCCTTAAAAACAAGTATCTCTGGATTTATAAAATAAATTGCAATTATAAAATAACTATATTAATAATTATTTAAGACTTCAATATAACTTTAAGGAAAAGTCTAGAATTTAAGGAAAAAAGGTCTAGAATTACAAATAAAACTTTGACAACACCACATAAAATCAAATATGCAAATTAATATTCTACAATTTCTATGATTTAATTCTATGATTCTATGATTTGTCACCTTACATTAGCTGTTAAATCCAGTAGCCCAATAGAGAAGAGACTGCTTCAGCTCCACATCTCCACTTCTAACAAGTAGTGAGGCTGAGTGTATATTCCCCGTGGGCACACACAAAAATAGACATCAAAGACATCAAATACACACAGGAAGCCGTGCCAATCACAGATAAACGCACAGTGTACCCACATGAACATAGCACCAATGGCTTCATTCTACTTCCCTCTGTGTCTGATCAAGATAAAGATCAGTTAGATCTGATATACAAACACACCTCTGGGCAATGTGGATCCCTCCAGCAGCTGAACTCAGAATCATCCCAGTAACTGTCCAGTCTCACCAGTTGCTGGAACCTGCACATGAAAACCCCCAAGGCTGCTGCCCCACTGGCTGCTGGTAAAAACCCTGTTGCACACATGCATCAACCCTCTAGTAACTGGGATTAGACACACAGTCTGTCCAATAGCTGGTCTGAGGTCTTCACTCTCTCTTTTTTTCTCATGCACAGACATACAAACATACACAGAAATACACATGTATGCATCTCAGTTGTCCCCTGGGTCAGGGCAAGTGCTTCTTTCTCTAATTGAGTTATTACGGTTCCCCCATTTCCCCTGTGTCTCTGTGCTCCCCCATAAGTGGGGAAATGATCTTACTGCATAACCAACCATTTTATAGGATCACTTTTTCAGCCATAAATCTTTATTTTCCTCATTTTTTTTTTCTAATACTTTCAGTTATATGATAACTGAATGATATGTCAACATTCTGATCCACTTAAAATAGAAGCCAATATTTTTTTGGTAAGACAGAAACTATGTCCTATTGGATTAGCTTGAACTTGAATGGTACTGAAATAAATAATGTCATACTATGCTTCAAATGAGAGAGAAAAGTAATGTATGTAACATTAAAATGGAACATCAGTGTAAGTGTAATTATTATAAAGACATTAATACAACAGATCCAGGCTAATAGTGAAGTTAAAAAAATGCTGAAAATTTATACAAATAATCAGGCAGCAGTTCCTGTAACTATACTTGTGAAGCCTGGTTTCTTGTACCCTATTCCCTGGATCATTTTATCAAAAGAAATATGGCCTGTAGGAAGACTGTGCAGAGAAGCTAAAACATAAAAAAAAAAAAACAACAACAACAACAACAACAACAACAACAACAACAACAAAAAAAACCACCTTGTTTTGACAGGATTTTTTCTGTAAAACAGAAGAAAAGTTGTTAAAAATATAAACAGATGATTCAGTATGGCATACCATGGAAAATTTCAGAAACCAATAGACAAACTACATTTCTGCTTATTCATGGGGACCTATATAGCTTTTGTTCCAATGAAAGAGCAATGAAACTTCTACAGGTTTCAAATGAACAAATGCAAAGGGAAAGTAAATAGGGGTGTTCTCAAAAGGAAGAAGCTACTTCAGAATACTACTGAAAATGAGTCTGCAGGGCATATAGTATTATTAATATTACGTTCAAAGCAAATAAAATCTGATTGGAGTGATTACTCAGCCTTTCTCTCACATCTGGTTATATGTTTTCACGGGCTTCTAGTTTCCTCTTCACATAATGAATCTCAAATAATTATATATATATATATATATATATGGAAAGAAATATCTGTTTTACAAGATATGATATTCAAGGTAAAATTGAGGCTAATCATAATATCTCCAAAGATTTTATCTCTTTTCAAATGTATTTTAGAAAATAAATTACCACTATTTTTCTACTGATAAGTAATTTTCTTCCACTAATTTGGATTTATTTGCCTGTATCCTACTACTGAATCTATTTGTGGATTTGGATTTGTGCCTGCCTATTAAACCCTTGAGAATTTGTAGTTATTCATTAAATAATTATGTTTTTTAAATGTAATTCAATTTTCAACCAGCTTTTAGCCTGGCAGACAAATCTTATTTTATGTTAAGAAAACCATTTTATTTTATTTTATTTTATTTTATTTTATTTTATTTTATTTTATTTTATTTTATTTTATTTTATTTTATTTTATTTTATTTTATTTTGTATATGCATGCAGAATTCCTATTATATTAATAAAGTTCTTTTTAACCATATGGTCTACATTTTTGTAATGACTCATTTGCATGATGAGATGCTGAGACTATCTGAAAAAAAAAAGTATTATATAATCATGACATTAACATGGTAAAGGAGGTTAAATATTAAACAAATTAAAGTGAAGTTGCATTATTTTAACAAATAATTCAGAAATATTATTTCTTTATAACACATGCATATGTCAAGAAGCTTAGTGTTATTGTAAACAATAAATTCAAGAGATGCAACCATGCACACACTACATAGGTGTGTGAGAATTTCTACTATACAATTTTTGTAATACGACTATAAATAAATAAAGCAAAACTTTATAATTAACACAATTATTTTATTGAATTAATAAAATAATTGAATTAATTAAGTGTTAAAGTTTATGATTCTGTAAATCTCTAGGATATTCTGGCTTGCTGCTAAGGTCAGACTAAGAATTTTAAAATTCTGCAATTATATACATATTATATTTAAACATACAAGCATGTATGTGTATTAAGTTAATATAAGAATCTCACTACCCTCATCAGTTTTGAAAGTTCAATATGCTGGTTGTGGATAAAGAATTTTGAAGTTGAACAAAACCAAAATGAAACAGAAAATAAAAAGAAAAAAAAAAAAGAAGAAAAAGAGGAAGGGGAACGGGAAGGGGAACGGGAAGGGGAAGGGGAAGAAGAAGGGGAAGGGGAAGGGGAAGGGGAAGGGGAAGGGGAAGGGGAAGGGGAAGGGGAAGGGGAAGAGGAAGAGGAAGAGGAAGAGGAAGAGGAAGAGGAAGAGGAAAAGGAAAAGGAAAAGGAAAAGAAAGAAGGGAAATGAAAAGGAAAAGAAGGGAGGGAAAAGAAAATAAATAAGGAAAAGGAAAAGGAAAAGAGGAAAGGGGAAGGGGAAGGGGAAGGGGAAGGGGAAGGGGAAGGGGAAGGGGAAGGGGAAGGGGAAGGGGAAGGGGAAGGAAAGGTACAAGCAAGTGGATGACCTGGTCAGCCTGGTGGCAGAGCTCAGGAAGGAGGTGGAGAGGTTGAGGGCCATCAGGGAGTGTGAGCGGGAGATAGACTGGCGGAGCAACTCCCTGCCAGGCCTGAAGGAGAGGTACTGGGGTGAGACAACACAAAAGGGTGTGGACCACCTGCCCTGTCACAGCTGGACAGAGAGAGGGGACCTGGGAGCTGAGGAGGAATGGAGACAGGTCCCTGCTCGACCTCACAAGCAACGCCCCTCCCCCCCCCCCTCACTGGCCCTACTGGCCCCACCTTCCCAGGTGCCCTTACATAACAGATTTGAGGCCCTGGAGCTTGAGAGACCGGTGGGTGAGGTTGAGGTAGAAAGTGTACCCAGGAGGATGCCTAGGGCGAGAAAGTCAACTCCATGCCTCAAGACTGCCACCACCAAAAAAGATAGAAGGGTAATCATTGTAGGTGACTCCCTTCTCAGGGGAACAGAGGGACCTATTTGTCGTTGTGACCCTACCCATAGGGAAGTCTGCTCCCTCCAGGGTCAGGGACAGGGACATTGCCAGGAAGCTTCCCAACCTGGTTCACCCCTCTGATTACTATCCTCTTTTGATAGTCCAGGTTGGCAGTGATGACACTGAAGAGAGAAGCCTGAAGACTATCAAATGGGAATTTAGGGGACTGGGACGGGTAGTGGATGGAGCGGGAGTACAGGTGGTGTTTTCCTTTATCTCTATGGTGGCAGGGAGGGGTACAGAGAGGACACGGAAAGCCCACCTGATAAACATGTGGCTCAGAGGCTGGTGCTAACACAGAAATTTTGTGGGTTTTTTTGACAATGAGGAGCTTTACTGGGCACCCGACCTGATGACCGTAGACGGGCCCCTATCTCTAAGGGGAAAACGGATCTTAGCCCAGGAGCTGGCAGGGCTCTTAGAGAGGGCTTTATATTAGGTAAGAAGGGGGATGGGGCTGAAACAAGGCTTGTTAGAGCTGTGCCAGGGGGAACAATGGCAAGGCTGGGAGAGAAGGCAATGGCCCAACTGAAGTTCATCTACACTAATGCACGCAGCATGGGTAACAAACAAGAGGAGCTGGAAGCCATCGTGCGGCAGGCAGGCTCTGACTTGGTTGCCATCACGGAAACATGGTGGGACCACTCTCCTGACTGGAGTGCTGCAGTGTCTGGCTATAGGCTTTTCAGAAGGGACAGGCAGCACAGAAGGGGTGGTGGTGTGGCTCTCGATATCAGAGAGAGTGTTTTGATGTCGTGGAACCTGAGGCTGGGAATGATAAGGTTGAGTCCCTATGGGTTGTTCTCGTGGGGGACTTCAACTTCCCAGACATATCCTGGAAGCACAACGCAGCCCAGAGAAAGCCGTCTATGAGGTTTCTGGAGAGCGTGGAAGATAGCTTCCTGGCACAGCTGGTTAGTGAGCCTACCAGGGGAGGTGCCCCGCTAGACCTTCTCTTCACAAACAGAGAAGGACTGGTGGGAGATGTGGTGGTCGGGAGCTGTCTTGGGCAGAGTGACCATGAAATGGTAGAGTTCTCTATTCTTGGTGAAGTCAGGAGGGGGATCAGTAAAACCACAGTCTTGGACTTCCAGAGGGTTGACTTTGAGCTGTTCAGGACACTGGTTGGCAGAGTCTCTTGGGAGGTGGTTGTGAAGGGCAGAGGAGTCCAGGAAGGCTGGGCGCTCTTCAAGAAGGAAATCTTAATGGCTCAGGAGTGGTCTGTCTCCACGTGCCCAAAGATGAGCCGGTGTGGAATAAGACCAGCCTGGCTCAACAGAGAGTGGTGCCTTGAGCTTAGGAGAAAGAAGAGGGTTTATAATCTTTGGAAAAGAGGGCAGAGCACTCGGGAGGACTATAAGGATGTTGCAAGGCTCTGCAGGGACAAAATTAGAAAGGCCAAAGCTCATCTGGAGCTCAATCTGGCTACTGCTGTTAAAGATAACAGAAAATGTACTTATAAATATATCAACACAAAAAGGAGGACTAAGGAGAATCTCCATCATTTACTGGATGCCGGGGGGAACTTAGTTACGAGACATGACGAAAAGGCTGAGGTGCTTAATGCTTTCTTTGCCTCAGTCTTTACTGGCAAAAACAGTTGTTCTCTGGATATCCAGAACCCTGAGCTGGTGGAAGGGGATGGGGAGCACAATGTGACCCTCGCTATCCATGCGGAAATGTTTGTCGACCTGCTACAGCACTTGGATGTACACAAGTCAATGGGGCCAGATGGGATCCACCTGAGGGTACTGAGAGAACTGGCGGAGGAGCTGGCCATGCTGCTTTCTGTTATTTATCAACAGTATTTGGGCTACTGGGGGAGGTCCCAGTCGACTGGCGGCTAGCAAACGTGATGCCCATCTACAAAAATGGCTGGAGGGTAGACCCGGGGAACTATAGGCCTGTGAGTTTGACCTCAGTGCCTGGAAAGCTCACGGAGCAGATTATCTTGCAAGGCAACCAGGCCTGGTCAATGTGGGTTTATGAAAGGCAGGTCCTGCCTGACAAACCTGATCTCCTTCTATGACAAAGTGACACGCTGGGTGGATGAGGGAAAGGCTGTGGATGTTGTCTACCTTGACTTCAGGAAGGCTTTTGACACTGTTTCCCACAGCATTCTCCTCAAGAAACTGGCTGCTCATGGCTTGGACTGGCGTATTCTTTGTTGGGTTAGAAACTGGCTGGATAGCCGGGCCCAAAGAGTCGTGGTGAATGGAGTCAAATCCAGTTGGAGGCCTGTCACTAGTGGCGTCACCCAAGGCTCAGTACTGGGGCCAGTCCTCTTTAATATCTTTATCGATGATCTGGATGAGGGGATTGAGTGCACCCTCGGTAGGTTTGCAGATGACAGCAAATTAGGTGCGTGTGTCGATCTTCTCGAGGGCAGGAAGGCTCTGCAGGAGGATGTGGATAGGCTGGACTGATGGGCTGAGGTCAACTGCATGAAGTTTAACAAGGCCAAGTGCCAGCTCCTGAACCTGGGGCACAGCAACCCCAAGCAGAGCTACAGGCTGGGAGATAAGTGGTTGGAGAGCTGCCTGGTGGAGAAGGACCTGGGAGTATTGGTGGATAGTCGGCTGAATATGAGCCAGCAGTGTGCTCAGGTGGCCAAGAAGGCCAACAGCATCCTGGCTTATATCAGAAGCAGTGTGGCCAGCAGGGCTAGGGAAGTGATTGTCCCCCTGTACTCGGCTCTGGTGAGGTTGCACCTCGAGTACTGTGTTCAGTTTTGGGCTCCTCACTACAAGAATGACATTGAGGTTCTCGAGTGAGTCCAGAAAAGGGCAATGAAGCTGGTGAGGTGCCTGGCGAACAAGTCCTACGAGGAGTGGCTGAGGGAGCTGTGTTTGCTCAGCCTTGAGAAGAGGAGGCTCGGGGTCAACCTTATACGGCCTCTATAGGTACCAAATGGAGGCTGTAGTGAGGTGGGGATTGGTCTATTCTTCCACATGCCTCATGATAGGACAAGGGCTAAAGTTGCTCTAGGTGAGGTTTAGGTTGAATATTAGGAAGAACTTCTTTACTGAGAGGGTTGTGATGCATTGGAATGAGCTGCCCAGGGAAGTGGTGGAGTCACCATCCCTGGAGGTCTTTAAAAGACGTTTAGATGTAGATCTTATGCCCTGAAAGAAAACCTTACCATATGGAGAGTCCACGCAGGAGCAGGATTCTGTCAGGAACTGCATCTCCATGGAGAAGAGCCCAAAATGGAGCACTTAGTCTGTCAGGGGCTAGAACTCATCGGTGACCCATACTAGAGCAATTAGTCCCTGTACCTTGTGGAAGGGTGCAAGGAAATCAAATGAGGAAGGAGCAGCAAAGATAAGCCTCTATTACAAAAATACCCATTCCCTATCTCCCCTGAACTGCTTGGTTAGTAGGGAGGAGGTAGAAGAGTCGGGAATGAAGAAGTGAATTTGAAACTAGGAAGAATGAGTGGAGATATTGTGTCTTTAGTTTTGTATTATTTTTTTTTCCGACTATACAAATATATTGTAATTGGCAATTTTTTATTCCCCCCCCCCCCCAAGTTCTTACTGTTTTGATCATAATGGTAATTAAAAAAATATCTCTGTCTTTATCTTGACTCACAAGCTTTTTCATCTTATTTTCTCCTCCTGTCCTGTTGAGAAGGGGGGGAGGGAGAGAGAGGGAGGATGAGAGAATGTTTTTGTTTTTTGTGAGTGTATGTTAGCCAGCCAAAGCCAAACCACCACAGTAAGTTTTCCTTTTGTGCCAAACACAGAATTATTTCAAAACAATGTGTAAGGAGTGTGCTATCCTTTGCTGATGTCTCTCACTAAATGGAATAATATGCATACAGTACCAATTCCTGATTGTAGTGGGTTTACATGGCAAGGTTTTGGTAGCAGGGGGCCATAGGGGTGGCTTCTGTGAGAAGGATCTAGAAGCTGCCCCATGTTTGGGAAGGGCCCCACTGTTGACCAGATCTGAGCCAATAAGCGATGTTGTTTTGCACCTCTGTGAGAGCATATTTAAGACAGGGAAAAAAAAAAACTCTGCGCCACACAGCAGTTGGGAGAGTGAGAGGAGTGAGGAACAGCCTTGCAGGCGCCAAGGTCAGGGAAGAAGGAGGGGGAGAGGTGCTCCAGGCGCCGGAGCAGAAGTCCCCTGCGGCCTGTAGTGAGGACCATGGTGAAGCAGGATGTCCCCCTGCAGCCCATGGAGTACCACGGTGGAGCAGGGTTCCACGCTGCAGCCCGTGGAGGAGACCATGGTGGAGCAGGTGGCTCTGCACCAATGGAGGCTGCCACCTGTGGAAGATCCCTGCTGGAGCAGATTCCGGGCCGGACCTGTAGCCCGTGGAGAGGAGACCACGGTGGAGCAGGTGACCTGGCAGGAGCTGCTGCCCGTAGGGGAGCCAGGTTGGAGCAGTTTGCTCCTGAGGGATGGACCCCATGGTACAGACCCATATCTGGAGCAGTTCTGGAAGAGCAGCTGCCTGTGGGAAGCCCACGCCGGATCAGTTCATCAAGGACTGTATCCCGTGGGTGGGACCCCACAGCACAGGGGACGAGAGTGACCGAGAAGGAGTGGCAGAGAAGAAGCGCTGTAGACTGACCATAACCCCCATTCCCCCGTTCCCCTGCGCCGCTCGGGGGGAGGAGGTGGAAGAGGGTGGATGGGGGGGAGGAAGGTGCTTTTGGTTTCTTTCCTTTGTTTCTCACTTCTCTAGCTTGTTAGTAATAGGCAATACATCTTACTATCTCTCTATGCCGAGTCTGTTTTGCCCGTTACAATAATTACTGTGTGATCTTGTTGTCCTTATCTCAACCTTTGAGCCTTTTTCATCATATTTTCTCCCCTTTCCTCTTTGAGGAGGGGGAGTGAGAGAGCGGCTGTGGTGGAGTTTGGCTGCCCACTCGAGAGGAACCACGACACTGATACAACAAAAACTATTTTTAAAACTCATATCATTATTTGCTATGGATTTCACTTCCAAGCCCAATCCTACTTCCTCTAATAAATTCAGCCTCTCAAATTCAGAACTGTTTTTAGACTCTTAAAAATATTTCAGGACTTTAACTAGTGGTATGTATTCCATTTTTAAGTTGGATACAGGACACTGTTTTTCTTTATTCCCTGGTGTTTTCTCTGTTGCATTTCTTCATGCGTTCATTGTTTTTCTAACATTTCAGCATATTCTGTGCCATTCACCATCCTCTTCTCAGATACAGTAAATTCTTCTCAAGGTAAAATTCACTAAAATTTCATAGTCCAGAAATAATGCATGAAAGTATACATGGAAAATGTCATGTTGTCTAGCTGTCAACAACAAAATTTCTTATTTTTTATTGTCTATCATCTCCACAAAAGACCTGGCCTTTCCCACAGGAGTCTAGCCTCTGCTCTCAACATACATTTGGCAACTACAATCTTCTAGTTATCAGGACATATTAACACATATTATATATAGTCCTTTCCAACACAACACAATTCATTTAAATGCAACTCCTGCTATCCTTATAAGACCAAATATATATTATATATATAGTTTTAGTTATTTTATCTGTCACATCTCTTATAAATAGAAGAGGCAAGTATTATATCTCATAGCATCTCACCTAGTTAGGTTATGAACAAAAAGCACACAAGGCTGCTCACCAAGTCTTCAAACAGGTAATTCTATGAGTGTTGAAACTAATGATGAGTCCTCTTTGTATGCACTGAATGTAAACATTGAATCTGGAAGTACATTTCTACATAAGACTGCATATGACTGCAGGATTATCCTTGCACGCTTCTAAGTAAATGGACCTCCTCTTCATTTATTTATAATGATAAGACAAGGGGGAATAGTTATAAACTAAACCAGAGGAGATTTACATGTAGAATAGAGGTTAGGAGGAAATTCTTCACTCAGAAGGTGGTGAAGCACTGGAATAAGCTGCCAAGAGAATCACAGAATCATAGAATTGTCTAGGTTGGAAGAGACCTCAAGATCATTGAGTCCAACTTCTGACCTAACACTAACAAGTCCTCCACTAAACCATATTGCTAAGTTCAACATCTAAATGTCTTGTAAAGACCTCCGGGGATGGTGACTCCACCACTTCCCTGTGCAGACCATTCCAATGTTTCACAACCCTTTCAGTAAATAAGTTCTTCCTAATATCCAACCTAAAACACCCCTGGTGCAACTTTACACCACTCCCCCTCATCCTGTCACCAGGCATGTGGGAGAATAGACCAACCCCTACCTCATTATAGCCTCCTTTACTGTACTTATAAAGAGTGATAAGGTCACCCCTGAGCCTCCTAGTGAAGAAGTTGTGGATGCCCCATCCCTGGCGGTGTTCAAAACCAGGCTGGTAGAGACCCTGTGCAACTTGATCTACTAGATGACATCCCTGCCCATGGCAGGGGGGTTGGAACTAGATGATGTTTAAGGTCTCTTCCAATCCAAGCCATTATTTGGTTCTGTGATTCCTTTCACATGGAAATAAACTGAAACTAGCCTGTGTAATCTTTCTTCCTTTCTTGCAGGCCAAGATTCAAAAGACAAATTCTGTCTAACTGTTAAGTTCTCTAATTATTTTCTCTCCTACTCTGTCCTACTCATTCCTGATGTAATGAATCCATCTTTAAGAAGGTAATAAAAAATCATGTATTAAGAAGAAATTGTAATGAAATTGTCATTCAGAAACCATATCCTTAAAATTATTTGATAAGAACTTGAAATTAAACTTAGAAAGAGTAATGTAGTAATGCAGTGCATCAAATAAAGTTCTCATAAAGATCTTATCTGTCATATTAGTCTGAAGAGTATCTTATTCAGTGTAAGTATCAATACTATGTAGCATGAAATCATATGTATCTTTACAAATAATTATTTTATTATTAAACCATAGGAGCTATACCTACTCTGATGATGGCAGGATGTAAAACTGCATTTCTGACCAACTCTAATCATCTTTATCAAAATATTCTGAATGAACACTTATTAGAAATGAATATAAAACAGTCCTGTAAGCTTAATTTTTTATCCAGAAATATACTGATAATATTTCCACATGATGTTCCACAAGATGGATACTGTCAATATAAAAATGACATGATAATCAAACTGGTTGTAAATACTATTGTCCTATCCTTTCATAATGCTTCAAAACACAACATGAGAAATTTCTCACTACCTCCAACCTCTCAAGGCTCTTTAAAGGTTGATTAATATGCTACTTGTGGCAGAAACAAGAACACATAATTCTTTTTCACTGAAGAATCTATGGGCTATAATAAATATTGTCAATAAATCTGCCAAATCCTCATCACAGTCAGGCAGATTTATAATACACTTTACCACTCATTCATTATACGTCTATTGTAATAATTATTAATAAATTAATATGATCTGTTATTTTGTCACCAGTCCATACCCTTGATACCATTTGTCACCAGCATATCAATAAATGCACACACAAAAATGCAAAAGATGGACTTACTTGATATAAGCAATTGTAGGCACCCTAGTCTCAAAACAAACAAAGACACAACAAAACAGTATGTGCTGTTGTTTAGTTCCAGCAGGAAGCTAAGTACCACAAAGCACTCACTTACTCTCCCCAGGTGGGATAGGGGAGAGAATCAGAAAAGTAAAAGTGCAAGAACTTAAGGGTTGAGTTAAAGACAAAAGCCACTAGCATAAGCAAAGCAAAAACAGGGATTCATTTGCTACTTCCCATTGGCAGGCAGGTGTTCAGCCACTTCCAAGAAAGCAGGGCTCATCATATCACAGAATCACAGAATTGTCTAGGTTGGAAGAGACCTCAAGATCATCGAGTCCAACCTCTGACTTGATATGAATCAGTCCTCCACTAAACCATATTGCTAAGTTCAACATCTAAACGTCTTTTAAAGACCTCCAGGAATGGTGACTCCACCACTTCCCTGGGCAGCTCATTCCAATGCATCACAACTCTCTCAGTAAAGAAGTTCTTCCTAATATCCAACCTAAAACACCCCTGGCTCAACATTAGCCCGTTCCCCTCATCCTGTCACGAGGCATGTGGGAGAATAGACCAATCCCCACCTCGCTACAGCCTCCTTTAATGTACTTATAAAGAGTGATAAGGTCGCCCATGAGCCTCCTTTTCTCCAAGCCCCACACCAGCTTCATTGCCCTTCTCTGGACTCACTCAAGAACCTCAATGTCATTCTTGTAGTGAGGAGCCCAAAACTGAACACAGTACTCGAGGTGCAACCTCACCAGAGCCGAGTACAGGGGGACAATCACTTCCCTAGCCCTGCTGGCCACACTGCTTCTGATATAAGCCAGGATGCTGTTGGCCTTCTTGGCCACCTGAGCACACTGCTGGCTCATATTCAGCCGACTATCCACCAATACTCCCAGGTCCTTCTCCACCAGGCAGCTCTCCAACCACTTATCTCCCAGCCTGTAGCTCTGCTTGGGGTTGCTGTGCCCCAGGTTCAGGAGCTGGCACTTGGCCTTGTTAAACTTCATGCAGTTGACCTCAGCCCATCAGTCCAGCCTATCCACATCCTCCTGCAGAGCCTTCCTGCCCTCGAGAAGATCGACACACGCACCTAATTTGCTGTCATCTGCAAACCTACCGAGGGTGCACTCAATCCCCTCATCCAGATCATCGATAAAGATATTAAAGAGGACTGGCCCCAGTACTGAGCCTTGGGTGACGCCACTAGTGACAGGCCTCCAACTGGATTTGACTCCATTCACCACGACTCTTTGGGCCCGGCTATCCAGCCAGTTTCTAACCCAACAAAGAATACGCCAGTCCAAGCCATGAGCAGCCAGTTTCTTGAGGAGAATGCTGTGGGAAACAGTGTCAAAAGCCTTCCTGAAGTCAAGGTAGACAACATCCACAGCCTTTCCCTCATCCACCCAGCGTGTCACTTTGTCATAGAAGGAGATCAGGTTTGTCAGGCAGGACCTGCCTTTCATAAACCCACATTGACCAGGCCTGATCGCCTGGTTGTCCTGTAAGTGCTGCGTGATGACACTCAAGATAATCTGCTCCGTGAGCTTTCCAGGCACTGAGGTCAAACTCACAGGCCTATAGTTCCCCGGGTCTACCCTCCAGCCATTTTTGTAGATGGGTATCATGTTTGCTGGCACCTGCGACTTCCCCTGCTAGCCAGGACTGTTAAGAAAGGATATAAAGTGGCTTGGCCAGCCCTTCTGCTAGTTCTCTCAGTATACTCAGTTGGATTCCATTTGACTTGCGTACATCTAAGTGCTGTTTCTCACACTTTTCTTTTACTATTATTGTTATTTTTCACTACTTTCTCTCACAATTACTGTGCAAGGTTATTTCCCATGTCTTAAACATATTTTAAAAGTGGTGCTACCAGCTAGGTTGCTGGACTCAGCTTTACCCTGAAGTGTGTGCATTGGACCCTGACATGGGGCAGCTACTGGACTCTTCTCAAAGAATTTACCACTTCAATCCATTCCATTCAGCCTACTATCAAAATCTTACCGCCTATACCTAATACACTGAGATAATTTTTTTTTTGGTATTTGTACCTTTTCATGAATTAAACATGAATAATCTTTGTAGCAGCATGTATTAACTAGAAATAAATTTTAAACAGGTGGTCCCATGCTAAGTTTTTCACTCAGTTGCTAAACCTTGTAAGCATCACTAAGATTATATTTTAGACTGAATGTGCACATATAATCCTGATCCCCGTTACTCAATGGGAGGGTCTCTCCAGAATGTCTTAATTACCCTGTCCTCTATGCAGTAGATAATCAAGTGTACCTTGCCATCTCAAATCTTGTTAAGTCTCAGTCTTATTTACAATTAAGCTATGTTAGATCACTACGTTTTATCAATAAATATATTGCTGCTTTTTTCTTTTATGAGATAAATGTATAATTTCATCCACAACACTCTGTATAGATTACTTGTGAAATAATTAAGAAAATAATCTCCAGATACCATGAAAGTAAGTCATGCTGACAGATTTCAATATAAACCTATAATACAATTTACCTCCGCATGGTAAAAGTATAATCATAGAATCATAGAATCATAGAATATCCTGAGTTGGAAGGGACCCTTAAGGATCATCAAGTCCAACTCTTGACACCGCACAGGTCTACCCAAAAGTTCAGACCATGTGACTAAGTGCACAGTCCAATCTCTTCTTAAATTCAGACAGGCTCGGTGCAGTGACCACTTCCCTGGGGAGCCTGTTCCAGTGTGCAACCACCCTCTCTGTGAAGAACCCCCTCCTGACGTCCAGCCTAAATTTCCCCTGCCTCAGCTTAACCCCGTTCCCGCGGGTCCTGTCACTAGTGTTAATGGAGAAAAGGTCTCCTGCCTCTCGACACCCCCTTACGAGGAAGTTGTAGACTGTGATGAGGTCTCCCCTCAGCCTCCTCTTCTCCAGGCTGAACAGGCCCAGTGACCTCAGCCGTTCCTCGTACGTCTTCCCCTCCAGGCCTTTCACCATCTTCGTAGCCCTCCTCTGGACACTTTCCAACAGTTTCATGTCCTTTTTATACTGTGGTGCCCAGAACTGCACACAGTACTCGAGGTGAGGCCGCACCAGCGCAGAGTAGAGCGGGACAATCACCTCCCTTGACCTACTAGCGATGCCGTGCTTGATGCACCCCAGGACACGGTTGGCCCTCCTGGCTGCCAGGGCACACTGCTGGCTCATATTCAACTTGCTGTCTACCACGACCCCCAGATCCCTCTCTTCCAGGCTGCTCTCCAGCGTCTCATCGCCCAGTCTGTACATGCAGCCAGGGTTTCCCCGTCCCAGGTGCAGGACCCGGCACTTGCTCTTATTGAACTTCATGCGGTTGGTGATCGCCCAGCTCTCCAACCTGTCCAGATCCCTCTGTAAGGCCTTTATGCCCTCATTTGAGTCCACAACTCCTCCAAGTTTGGTGTCATCAGCAAACTTGCTCAAAATACCCTCTATTCCTACATCCAGATCGTTTATAAAAATATTGAAAAGTACCGGCCCTAAAATGGAGCCTTGAGGGACCCCACTGGTGACCGCCCGCCAGCCTGACGCAGCCCCATTTACCATAACCCTTTGGGCCCTGCCCGTTAGCCAATTGCTCACCCATCGTATGATGTTTTTATTTAGCTGTATGGTGGACATTTTGTCCAGTAGGATCCTATGGGAAACCGTGTCAAAAGCCTTGCTGAAGTCCAAAAAAATCACATCAGCTGGTTTCCCTTGGTCCACCATACGGGTGATCTTATCATAAAAGGAAATCAGGTTAGTTAGGCAGGACCTACCCTTCACAAACCCATGCTGGCTGGGACCAATGACTGCTCTGTCCCCCAGGTGCGCCTCAATAAGTCCGAGAACCAACTTCTCCATGATTTTACCAGGCACTGACGTGAGACTGACAGGCCTGTAATTGCTAGGGTCTTCTTTCTGACCCTTCTTGAAAATTGGCACAACATTTGCCAGCTTCCAGTCTACCGGGACCTCTCCAAATTCCCAGGATCGTTGAAAAATAATTGAAAGAGGTTCCGCGATGACGTCCGCCAGCTCTTTCAGCACCCGGGGATGAATCCCATCCGGACCCATGGACTTGTAGGGATCCAGGTGGAGTAGCAAATCCTGCACACGTTCAGGGTCAGTTGGGAGTTTGTCATCCCCACCGTCCCGGCCCTCCAGCTCAGGGCACCCTGGGTCCCGAAGCCCATCATCGGCATTGAAGACAGAGGCAAAGAAGGCGTTAAGCGTCTCTGCTTTGCCTACGTCATCGTCTGTGAGGAGACCTTCCCTATCAAGGAGCGGCCCTATGTATTCTTTAGTTCTCCTTAATAAAATAAAAAAATGTAACATATTACATTATACTTATATTTTATTTTTAAAAATAAATATATTTGTAATAAATATATTAATAAATATAGTTTATTAAATAATTATATATTTAATTAAATAATTAAATATATTTAATAAATATATTAATAAATAATAAATATATAAAAATAAATATATTTTATTTTTAAAAATATAAGTATAATGTAATATGTTGTGTGAAAGTTGGAAATATAAGAAATATTTTTATTCCTAACACACATAAATTTATATTAATAGCATTGCCTTTTAATTTTGTGTGTGTATATGTACATATGTACTTCTGTCTTTATAACCAAATTTTTGGGGGTTAAGCAGATTGATACATTCATTCTGTACTTTTTTTTTTTTTCTCATCATTTTGTACTCTGTCTATTTTTTAATCAATTATTTTTCAGAGTGCCTCAGAAGGCATAAGTTCTGTCAATCATTATGCACAAATTCTGAAATACAAAAACAAAAGGTGATATTTTGGTAATCAGAATAATTTACTTGATTTTTTTCCCCTTTACAAATAAGGAAAGACAGTTACCAACAGATCCAAATAAATAATTAATTAACTTATTATCACTTTTCTGTATAAGGCAGTGTGAATTGTTGTGAAATCTGTTACTGAAAAGAAAATTAAAGTTAATCTTCAGAACTTTATTCATCCTTTCCATTACTGGTCATCCTGTCATTATTACTTTCATGAACTTAGACTATTATTTATGGGCATGTTGTTCTCCTTTTCTGACAGAACATATAAGTTGATTTAAAAGTCAGTTTTTCCTTCTTCAGAATTTTGAAAAACTATCAGGGTTTTAACCAGCATTAGGAAATATAATGCAAACAAACAAACAAAAAACAAGAGTAAACATCTAGAAGTAAGGATCCTATTTTTTTAACTTCCAATAATAAATAATAAAAAAAAAGGATAAAAAATAACTCAGAAAATATGAATCACCTAATTACTTGTAATATAAAATGCAAAATATTTACTTTTCAATTATCTTTAAAACAGGTCAGAAGTTCATCTTTCTGTCTAATCTCAACATCCATTTTCTTGTTATGTAGCATTACTGTTTCTCTAGCAACCAATTTTCACTAATGCAGTATTGTTGTCTTATATTGGTAGTGGTGTGTTTTGTTTGTTTGTTTGTTTTGTTTATTTGTTTCATTTTGGTTTTATTGTTTCTTGTTTTTTTTTCTGTTTAATTTTCTCTCAGTTGCTGGCTGATTTGCAGCAGATGTTATTATTAATCTCAAACGGTGTATAGGACTGTATGATTTCTTCAGGGTTCAGTTCACAAAAGGGTTTTCAAATTAAACACAGCAATCTTCTAGCTTGAAAAAAAAAAGGTTTTGAACGTTTAATTGGAGCTTTGGGTTCCAACTATTTAAACTCTTAATTAAGTACTTGTTGCTGCTAAAACATGGTACTTTATATTGTACTTTAGAGCAGCTGACATTGGCAAAACAAGTGAAAAATAGGCTGAAGTACTACTAATAAAATGTTACAAAATACAAAACCCTTAGATAGGAGAAAATACAATATAGAATCATGTAGTGGCCTTCAGAAATAAAAGAAAAGAATCCCTAACACTTACATTTAAATATATATCATATATATAATATTTTTCTCTCTGTGGTATTTTCAGGGTAAATAAATAAATAAATACATAAATAATAATAATAATTAATCCTAGTAGTACTTTACAACTTTACAGAACTGGGACACATCTAAGCCTTGGGCTTCAGTAAACCTCTGTCTGAATATGTCAAACTGCTTACAAGTGGTATTATGATGCTTCTTCACCAGTGTTGACATCCAGGTATTCCATTTACATTCAAAGCAGATTCATCCACTTCCCAGAATATTTGAGTTTCAGCAGTTGCAGATAGAGTCATGATAGAAAATAGAACTACATACTAGTAAACGGACTACTGAAAGATAAAGTCATTGAAGCAGTGTGATACCATCTTAGTTGCAAAACACCCTCACATTTACAGATTCTAAACAACCGCTGAATGGAGATGATGAAAGATATAAGATGGATTGAGAATGTTAAGGAACTAGAGTTAATTTATATTTATTCAATTTTTTTTTTTTTTTTTTTTTTGATTTACAGTGCTATCTCTGCTGTCCTTTTCATAATGTTTCTACATTTCTGTAAGGGTTAAAAAAGAGAAGAGGGAGAACTTTTCTGGCTCTTGTGGTTGAAGGAGGCAAAATGAGCAGATGGATTTCACTACTTTACTATTATTATTATTGTTGTTGTTGTTGTTACTTTCTTTTTATTTTGGTACTGGCTAATACGGTTAACATTAACTAATTCAGCCAATTCTGAAAGGGGTTGAGCAATAGGCCACCACTGCTCAGGGACAGAAATATGTAGTGAGCAATTGCTTTGTGCATCACTTGTTTTGTACCTTCATACCGTAGAATCATATCATAGAATGGATTGGGTTGGAAGGGACCTTAAACATCACCAAGTCCCAACTCTCCTGCCATAGGCAGGGACAGAATCACAGAATTACAGTATGGCCAAAGTTGGAAAGGACCTCTGAAGTTCAACTAGTCCAACGCCCTTGCTGAGCAGGATCACCTAAAGCACATTGTGCAGGATGGCATCCAGGTTTTAGATATCTCCAGAGAAGGAGACTCCACAATCTCTCTGGGCAACCTGCTGTCACCCTCACAGTAAAGAAGTGCCCTTTCATATTCAGCTGGAACTTCCTGTGCTTCATTTTGTGCCCATTGCCTCTCATTCCTGTTGCTGGCCACAGCTGAAAAGAGACTGGCTCCATCCTCTCTTCCATCACCCTCTTCTCATATATTTATATACATTGATAATGTCTCCCCTCAGTCTTCTCTTTTCCAGGGACCTATTATTAATTATTATTATTATTGTTACTGTTATTATTATTTCTCTTCCTTTCCTGTTCAGACCACAGACATTTAAATTCAAGTCTAAAAGCAGGTGAAACTCACAAATGTTGTAGCCATATTGTAGAAGGCCAACAGATTCGTCAGGCATGATTAGTGAAGGTGCATTGGCTGTCCCTAAGTTTCTCCTTAGTTTCCATGTGCACTTACACATATCATGCATATATACACATATGCATGTCTTATACATATGCATATCCACACATATATATGTATAAGTAAATATGTACATGTATCTTTACATACATATATGCACACATCTCTTAATATTCAATGCCACGTAGTAGATGTTGTATAATTAACATGGATGACTATGATTCTTGGTGGTCCTTAGGCACATGGGACAAAGTGATCAGGTTTTGATTTTTCAATAAAGTTATATTGGTTAAGAGATAATAATAGTAACAATAAAACATTTTTAAATAATAGTAATATTACCAGTAATTATTAGTAATTATTAGTAATAATATTTGTAAAAATAATAATAATACAAAACAGTAAAAGATCCAGTAAGACCATAGCCTAGAAAATTCTTTCACCTAGCATTATAATCACTGTAGTCTTAATTTTTCTTTTAGTCATATTAATCTTTTTGTTTGTTTGTTTTTAATTTTTTGCAGTTTTCACAAAGATGTTTAGAAGGGAATCTATTCAAGCAGCTTGACATTTTGCGGTAGAATTTTGGTTTGTTTTGTAAAGGTATTGGTATTTACATGTTGTCTTAAAAATTTTATGCTTTGATTTTGAAGTAAGATTTAATGCTCCTATTGCAGACACAATGCAGCTCAAAAACATTAATCACATACTTTTCATAAAAATATTCTACTTTGCCAAAAAAAAGTAATGTTAGTAATTGTATGACTTACTGCTGCCATTGAAGGTTATTTAATACTAAGTGTTTGTGTAAAATTAAAATAAAGGTTCATTCCAAATCCAATATATATTCCACATTATTGTACTTAATAGAAAATTTGTTATTGACTTTACTGAACATTTTCTCAAGCCTCGTTAAACACAATAGTTAATTACTATAGTAGTTAATAACATCTCTTTAATTTAGTAAAACTGAGCAACTGCTCTTTGTTAAGTGTGAACAGTTGCTTTGTAGAGAACATAAACTAAGGCAAATACATAATAATAATATAAAGGATTATTGAAAAAAAAAAAAAAAGTGTTCAAGTCTTGAGTAGAAAAAGAAAGCCGAAATTATGTTTCTACTTATGGTCCCTCCCGAGATATTTTCACACTGATACTAGACAATGTGCAGCCAAATGCAATAGACAGAATTCCTGGGATAATCCAGACTGCTGAAGTAGTTTGGTGAAGATCATAACTCACATTATCAACAACTATTCATCCAGGCAGTGAATAGATAGAGGAATGAGAAACTATACTAATTATGTAACGGAAAATGTAGTAGTGTGCTTATCCAAATATATTTAGAATAAAAAAGAAAAAAAAAAAAATATATATATATATAATGTGTGGAATAATTGCCTGAGGTGACCTGGAAATTAAATGGATATTCACATTTTAAAAAAAAGTACAGTACTGAAGATACTTCCAGGGTGGTGTGTAGCTGCACTACATGAAAGTTCCCTAGGCCTCCAAATTTAGATGTTAATCACAATGGGGGAATCTGGTGTGCTGACTCTAAGAGGAACAGTATTGAGTGTGGAGTGGAGCGGAGCAGAGCAGAGTGGAGCTGAGGCACTGCGGCTAGGCTCTGGGACAAGGTGGAAACTTTGTTGTTCTTGTGCACACCAAGACTGATAAACAGCACATTTGCTACCCTGAGCCAACAACCTGTCATATTTTTGACAAAATACTGTACTTTAGTGAATTTGCTCATTATAATATCATTATAATACCAAAACACACCTCCATCCCAAAAGCTACCTGCTTCCAAGGTGTGATCACCCCTCACTGAGCACATGCTCTGAATTTCTCAGAGCCTACACTTTAAAAAAAATAAGAAAACTTTGTACCAATCATAATCAAAATATGCAGGACTAGCCACTCAAGCTCAACTAAAAGATAGAAAATAATATAAATTGGCTTAAGAGAGAGAGGATGTTAAGGAAGATACCATCGTGACTTCTGGAATAAGTTGATGGGCTGAGCCTCTCTTCCTCTCCCCCCACACTCCTCTCCTCCGCACACACATTGGGATGCCTTCGGGTAAGATTTGAACACTTAGTTATACCAGGTGCCTTCGTGGAAAACTTAGAAATCTCTAGAGAGTCGCTTTATGCCCTTTAAAGCATTTATAGCCAGGCTGAGTTACTCAATCTTTTAGTATTTGTATGTGCTTTGCAGGCAGTGAATTTATCACCGGCAAGCCAAAGAACCTGTGTACCTGTTGCCTTAATAAATGGCACTGGATTGCATTGAACCTAGCCATGATAATTCTCATTGAATATGACCAAACTCTTTGTGTATGGCTGTGGTAGTTCATGGAATGTGACTAGAGTGAGGGTGTGCTACATTATTTGTGATTCTGTAATCATGATAGTTTAGTACCCTGAACATGACCGCACTTATAACGGCTAATCGAGCACCACTACCAATTACTTTACTATTTAATGCAACATAATGAAAACAGGAAAACAACTGGATACAATTTTAACAAAAGAAATAAATATCTATAGAGAGAATTACTTTGAGAAAATTCATTTATGTGTTTCAGTACAAGAGACTTAGATTAAAGCACAATTTACAATGTGTTACTGCTGGAATTTGGTAAAATGAAGATTAAGTAGGTGAATGTAATAGAACAAAAACAAACAAACAAGCAAAAACTATATTTGGATTAAAAAGACATTCCTGCTTCAATCAACAGCAATGTGTTTTACAGAATTCTGCTTCTGTACCAGGCAGCTCTTAGCCTTCGTCTGGGGATTTGCAGTTTTCCCTTACAGAGTTTGCTAGATTTTTTTTTTTTTTAATTATTATTATTATTTAAATTCAATTGTAAAGAAAAGCCATTATACTTTCTTTTTTTTTTTTCACAATAAAAAGGTATTTTACCTGCCCACAGTGATGCTTGCCATGTGTTTGATTTTGCCAGCTGTTTCCCCTGTGTTCAGTAGAAATTCTATCTATTCCAGCCTGTCATATTTTTCTTGTTTTTTGTTCTTCATTCTTCTTGTTGCAGTTTCTGTTTCTTGAATAACAAAATGTGCAATTATGAGTCTTTTCCCCTCTGTTGGTTGTGATGTTCAAATATTTATGTATCCTTATGTATTTTGTCTGGGCCTACCATCACAGTATTGCAAAATATTAGATATTGTTGTAGCTTAAACCATTTTAGCAAGCTTACATTTGTTTTCAAACTAATTTTAATTATATGCTGATTAATGGACTTCTAATGTATAGGTGTTAAAGACTTTAGTTTTGGCTACATATTGAATGCCTTTAAAATACAAATCACCATTAGACTTAGGCTCTTTTAAAATGAGTTATAGTCTTATCAACATGTCATCCTTTTTTTTAGAATTACCTATTTCTTTCCTGGAATTTCTGTAAGTCATTAGTTTTGCAAGCTGTTTTAGAGCAGCTGTTGACCAGTTATGTATATAAAACAAATATATTGTCCTCATTTTATTAATTAACATATTATTAATTAATACTTCTCATATTCAAAAGTGGCATTAGAGATGACTGTAAACTGTCAGATTATTCCAATTTTTTCCTTGTGTTTATATATCTTGTTACAGAGTAGGTGTAGTTGAAATACAAATTTTCAAGGCTGCATATCTCATAACAGTTGAATTTGCTGTTCTCAAAACTTACAACTAAATATTACTTACCTAGTCTTCTGTATTAGGTTTATATGGCAAAGGTTTGGTAGCTGGGTGGTTGTAGAGGTGGTCTCTGTGAGCAGAGCCCAGAAATTGCACCATGTTAGATAAGAGCCAGTTTCAACCAGCTCCAAAAGGGACCTGCTGCTGTCCAGAGCTGAGACAATGAGCAATGTTGGTTGCCCCTCTGTGAGAGAAGATCTAAGAAAGGTAAAAACAAAACAAAACAAAACCTGCTGTGCAACAGCGGCTGAAAAGCAAGAAACAGTCCTGCAGACACCAAAGTCAGTGAAGAAGGAGTGGGAGGAGGTGCTCCAGGTGCCAAAGTAGGAGTTTCCCTGAGGTCTGTGGAGAGGAGTGTGGTGGCACAGGTTGTCCCTGTGCAGACCATGGTGTATCATAACAGAGAAGATTTCCATGCAGCATGGTGAAACATGTGGATCTGGCCTGAAGGAGGCTCATGGAAAGCCCACACAGGAGCAGACTCCAGGATGGACCTGTAGCCTGTGGAGAGGAGCCCACACAGAAGTAGGTGACTTGGCAGGATCTGCCACCTATAGGGGACCCATGTTGGAGCACTATTCTCCTGAAGGATGGACCCCTTGGTATGGACCCATATTAGAGCAGTTCTTGAATAGTTGCTGCCTGTGGAAAGCCCACATAAGGTTAGTTTATGAAGGATGTCATCTCATGTGAGGGACCCCATGTTGGAGCAGCAGCAGAGAGTGACCATGAAGGAGCAGTGAAGACAAAGTGTTACGGACCGACTGCAGCTGACATTTCCCATTCCCCTGTGCTACTTGGGGAGAGGAGGTGCAAGAGAAGGGGAGGTGTTTTCAGTTTGCTTTTTAGTTTCTCACACTATAGTCTTCTAGTCATAGGTAATAAATCATATTAATCTCCCTATGCTGAATCTGTTTTACCTTTGACAACAATTGTTGAGTGTCCTGTCCTCATCTCAATCCCTGAGCCCTTTCCATCATATCTTCTCCACTTTTTCCTTTGAGGATGTGGAGTGAGAATGTGGTTGGGGCAGAGTTCAGCGGGGTAAAACTACCACATCTTCTTTGTCCATCCCCAGCATGAGGACCAAGCATAACATACAGATTTCTTTTCTCTGCCTTCTGTTACATGCTTAAATTTCAGACACCTAATCTGCTTTCTTCTATTCCTATTAGTCCCTTGTGCTGTTCATAGGTATGTCTGTATTTAAAATTCAGGATATCTCTTCAGGGTTCTTAGGTCCTGTTTTATGTCATCCAAATTTCATTCTCTTAATCACTGGTATTAGAACAAACTCTTTTACACCTGTTGTGACGTCTGCCATGACAAATTATAACCATACATCTGCCCTGATCTTGTACACCTCCATACTTATCCATTAGTCTGGATAAACATATAAATATTTGAAAAAATATAAAGGATTATACTGTTCTCTTCTCCATATAAGAGCAAATATAGAGCAAATAGCATTTTTTAAAGGATACCAAACAGGGAGCAGGCAAACAAAACTAACAGGTCTGAAGCACCATCCAATTTGTTTAGGTTGGGATTAATAAGAGTACAAAATGATGAGGGCCCTTTGAATCATCCAGTAGGAGCCTAATTAATGCTTGACTTTAATAAGGCAGTCCCTGCCTAACAAGAGTATATTCAATTATATGTTTAAATCCCATGCCTACATATTTTGCTAAGCCATACAGTGCTAGTATTGTGTAGACAGGGATTTTTTTAAAAAAAAAATAAATAGATTTATAACAGAAAATGCCAATTTATCTAAATCACTCCTCTACTAAGAATAACAACAAAAAAAAAAAAGTTTTGATGAAATATTAATTAGAGCAAATAGCATAGCAGATCTCTGTGTGTCATAAAATCAGTACAATTAGAAACATCTGGGGGTGTGTTCCTCTGCCTCCAACCAGCAGCCTTCTGGGGTCCCTGTGGGAAGGGTCCCTGACTTCCAGCCCATGACACAAAGGGTTGTTGTACCCCCCCACCCCCATTCTGCAGTCTGAGGGCAGGGGGAGTTGAGCTGTAGTAGTGGCTTTTGTCTGTAAATGGAGCCAGGCTCATTTCATTGGTGTCCAGTGACAAGACAAGAGGCAGCAGGCACAAACCTAAACAGAGGGGGTTCCCTCTGAAAATTAGGAATTTCTTTCTTTCTTTCTTTCTTTCTTTCTTTCTTTCTTTCTTTCTTTCTTTCTTTCTTTCTTTCTTTCTTTCTTTCTTTCTTTCTTTCTTTCTTTCTTTCTCTCTCTCTCTCTCTCTCTCTCTCTCTCTCTCTCTCTCTCTCTTTCTCTGTCTCTTCATTTTTTCCTTTTTTTTTTTTTTTAAACCTGTGATGGTGACTGAGCACTGGAGCAAATTGCCCAGAGAGCTGTCTTCGGTCTTCTTCCTCAGACTTCTTCAAAAGTCATCTGGATTTAGTCCTTGGCAACCTGGACTAGGTATCCCTGCTTGAGCTAGGGAGTGAGGTGGGGCTGAAGGGGTGGGAATAGAGGTGTTGGACCAGATGAAATCCAGAAGTGCCTTTGAACCTCAACCATCCTTTGGTTCTGGGATGCTGTTACTCTGTAGGACCCTCTCTAGATCCAGACAGCTATGGCTTCTCCAGCTACTGAAATAAGGATACCACTGACTCCAGCACATGACAACACCTTCACCCTTGGTCTGACTCCAGTGGCTGACGTGAAATTTCACTTACATACACACATGTCTCACCAGTAACTGACGTAGTCCTTGCAACACACATATACACAAGTTAGAAAGTGAGGATACACAGAACAATTGATAAGGATTTAATAATGAGATATAAGATGATGAGACAGACTGCAGTGATCAGGCACAAGGTTCAGTCAGACAAACATTCTGGCTGGGTCTGTTTTATACATGACAAGCCCCAGCTCTTTCCTCCTGCTCCCTCTTCTCCATGTGTATCTCTTTATGAATTTGTATAGTCCTATCGATTCTGGCACCCCTCTCTGTCCTGTCTGGAAATCCACCAGGTTCACAGTCTTACCACTTGCTAAGTCCAGACTGATTTTCATGGAAATGGTGTCTGTAGTTTCTTTAGTTCAGTTTCTTTAGCTTTTAAATTGGTATGAATGGGAGACTATCATTGTCTCTATGTTTCTTGTATCAAGTCTGTGTTTCTTTATATTTTGCTTCTGGTCATTTCATCACCCTCACCACCCCCACCCCCCCATCCCCCCTTTGGTTTCCCAATTTAAAAGGTTACCCAGTTAGATAACCTTGCTAGAATAAACATTCTCACACTCTCACTTGCCTTCATCAATTAGTGTAACTGATCAGGTTCCCATCAGTGCCTCCCTTATTTTTTTGTCAGTTAGGTCTCTGTCCCTTTATGTTCTGGTTTATGGATTGCTCCTTCTTTTAATACCTTTTTTTTTTTTCTTTTTTTTTTTTTTAATTGAAAAAGGTCCTTGACCAGATACCCTTAAAGAAGCAGACACTGCCTTTCCACATACCCCTACATATACCTTAAGAAAGTTTATTCATATCAGAAAAAAAAAACAAAACATATTTTCAGTAAGACAATACATAAAATCAGCTAAGAAAATAAGGCAATATTTGGTTTTACAGAGTTTTTGTAGTCTCTAAAAGACAAAATATCAGCCAAAGACACATAATGTGTATTAAGGAGTAGAAAGACACGTGTATTAAGGAAGATCCCTTTATAATGACACTGTGATGAAACAAACTTTTATTTCCTAGGGAAATAATCCTGTCTTTATTTATCATACTGGTGGAAAAATTTATGCAGAGTTACCTGGTAATGTGTCCTCTGATCCCATTAACTCCTCAAATAAGGTATTTGAAAATTATTAACTGCAAAATTTATAAAGTTAAAATTTCATTGAGAAAAAAGTGTTGGAAGAAAGTGAAAGTTGTTTTAAATTTGGCTAATTACTGAGGCTGAGAGCAAAAGGCTTATCATAATGTGAATTACTTGCACAAGCTAGTAAAAATTTAATATCAACTTAATTTTGTTATTACAAAGCAAATAAAATTTCACCTAGTTAAAACACTGCAAAATTATTACACCATGATGAAAAGACTTGGCAGAGGTAAATTAAAACTGTAATGAGTCTGGACTTTCCAGAGCATAATCACTTAGAATTAATATTTTCTATCTGGAAATTATGTATGCCAGCCACCACAACAGGATTTAAACTAAGTTTTTCACTGAATCAGTAAGCCAAAATAGGGATTTTTCTACAAAGCTTTCTTTATTAATGCTCAAGCTGGGTGCCTCCTAGGAGGGACCCCAATTTTCTGATAGCCTTCGGCTTTACAGTCCTCACCCCTCCACATCTCTTTTGCATGCTATCTACATTGTCCAACTGTATTTCTATGTCTTCTGTTGATTGGTCTCTTACTGTCCCCTGGAAATGTATCTCATATATGACCGCTCTTTTCCTCTTATCTCAAGATTAGGAAATTTTGTAATTAAAGTCTTGTTCCTACTCTTGTATTCTAGTTTCAGCTGGTTCTGGGTTAGAGTTTCTCTGCGTAAAAAACAAAGGGTTAATCACACAGAATCACACAGAATCACAGAATTTCTAGGTTGGAAGAGACCTCAAGATCATCGAGTCCAACCTCTGACCTAACGCTAATAGTACATTCCCACAGCCTAAGGCTCCACCAATTTCAGCTAATAGTACTATGCTGCTACATATTTATTTTTCTACAGTAGCTGAAAGACTCCTCTGCTTTTCCCATTTCACACCATCTGGAAAGCAGCATCACCTCATCACAAGCATGAAGAAATGTATTACAGTAAAGGATACAGAAGAATTGAAGTAACATGATTTGGGAACCACTTTTCCTAATTTGAAATACATTTTAATTAATTTTCAAACCTGAATGTTGAATAACATCCTACATCTGTGCCACAAACACTTTGGATCTTATGCTGTCAAAAGGTGGCCAGTCATGGACACAAATTCTGTTTATGGATTTTGAGTAAATATTTATTAAAATGAAATTATTTGTGCTTCACACTCTTTCTGCTTTTCATTTGTGTCTAAGATGACCTCCATATATATGATCAATGTTGGACATTTTGTCAGAAACAAAACTGAGTTGAAAAACAAGTTGACGATAATCATCTTGTTTGTTTTACACAACCATTATAATCACTCATCAGCTGACACTGAAATATACACTGCTGTTTTTTCTGGTCTGAAATTCTGTTTTTAGTTCTGTAAAAGTTAACAACTTCATTATGAATGCATAATTAGTGAAGTGATCAAATATTTATTGCTTTTTCTTCATGATAGCCTGAACTCTTAGTTTTTCCTTGTTTCTTTATGATTTTTTTTGGTTTTGTAAATATACCAGTATTAACATATTAGTAAAGGCTGATAAGAGTCTATGGTTTATAGGTCTTTTTAGTGGGAGAAGAAATGAATGGATCTAGTCAACATTATTTTAGATATGAATTTATGTGATGAATTCAGTGATTTAAGTTAAAAACACATTATTCAGAGAGTAGAATATGGTTGAGTTCATACTATGCAAATAAAAAGACTAGGTTTAAATCTACAAAAGAATTAAATTTTGGGATTATACATGAATTTACCTCTAGTTATCACTACCATCTAGTACCTTCAATTTAAGAAGTACAAACTTTTGACAGCCCTTTATGATCTGCAGATATTTTTCCAAATAGAAAATGCCTCTAAAACTACTTTTTTTTTTCCAGGTTGAGAATTGTTAGAGTAGTAAATAGAAAACCTAAATATTTATTTATATTTTTATATTTCAATTTATATTTAGTTATATTAATATATAATAATGTTAGCTGAGCACTTAAAATGAACACTTCAATGAACACTTAAAATTGTTTCACTTCTACTTAAATTGTTCATCTGGACTCAAGAGAATTACATTTTGTCTCCACTAAAGTAAATAAGAATTTACATGTATCTGTAGTAAAAGTAAAATATCATTCTGAAAACCTAACTAACATTTTGAATACATACCTAAAGTTTGCTAAACGTCTTCATATATTCCTCATGAGTGGGATCCCAACATGCCTAACATCAGTGCAAATGTGTGAGATGTGTTTTTCTGAGAAGACAAGGAATATCAAGGACAAATTTCTGTTGCCTTTTGCCAGTTAACATCCTTCACCTTAGCTGAATAGGATAGCTATCTGAGGTTGGAAGATATAATAAAGGTACTAGAGGAGACTTTACCTTTCTGGAGCAGTAGCTGGAGTTCAAGAGAGTTATACTAGGACACCTTAACAAGATGTGACACTGGATTCCTGTCTATGTAAAATGATTTACCCATCCTTCACACATCAGTCACATGCTTCTGGAAATATTCAGGTTATACTAACAAGTAACAAATTACGTGATCCATTTTTATCTGAACAAAAAATGTTTTTATATTTCTACTACTTAATATTTCCAGCAACTCTGAAAAAAAAAAATAATAAAAAGAAGCAGTTTAAAGTAGCTCTTTCAGCTCCCAAAGGTGTTAAGAAAGCTTACTTTTAATCATCCTTTGTTACAAAAAATGATGGATCATTTAAAATCACTTTTGAAGGAAACAAACAGGATATGAAGTCTTGCAGCTTCAATTAAATCATAAATTTTCTCATCTTCTGAATATGGAATATATTATAGTACAGCAGAAAAATATAAGACAATTTGAGAGATTGTTTTTTACATCTAATGAAAATTAAGGAATTCTGAATTAAAAAAAAAAATAATCTTTTAATACTAATTAGATTTGAAATAAACTAATATTTTTTGAGTGTCTAAAATGTGTTCTTCATAAAACACACTGTCATGATCCTGTTTCAATGATTCTACATATATTTGTTATTATTTTAAACTTTATGGTGTGATAAAAACAGAATTGGACTCTGACTAATGAAAAAAAAAAAAGAGAGACTAAAAATATTGGAGTAGCCTTTTCAAGAGTCATTAAAGTAATAAATAAATAAATAAATAAATAAATATTGGCCCAATATAAATGGCAACTGTGTCAATAAACAAAATTGGTTTTGAACATGAATATATTTCAAAGTTTGCTGTGAACAGAGTTGAATAGTTGCATTCTATAATTCCAAATGAAGATATGCTGGAACAAAGGTTGAAATATTCAGTCTGCAACCTTGTTGTACCATGTCATTGTCAAAGGCAAAACTGATGTCAATGTGGTCTCATCAATGGTAGCTGGAGAGATGTTGAGTAAGCATCAGTCAGGTCATATACCTCCTAAACAGAAATTCTGTGTTTTCCATTGAAGTGGGCTGAATAGCCAAGGAGTCTTAGAATTCATATAATTTGCTCGTATGTGATTATGAGATATACAATACTGAAATGTTGCAGTCAGCACAAAGAGAACATTAAAACAAATAAATAAAAGTAGATGAATCTTCACAGAAACAAGGATGAAAACAAGATCGATAGAAATTAGTTCCATGACAAGTAAAAAATTAACAATAAATGGGTATTTAAGAAATAGTGTATATATGGAAAACTTAGCCTGACCCAAAAATTGCAGAGCACTGAAACTCCTTAAGTGTTTGTTTGCTCTGTAAGCAATAAAATTGACAATCTTTTTAGAGTAAGCACATAACCAAAAACAGGTGTTTTCCTGAAGTTCACTTCAAGCCCAGAGGGATAAAATGTTAAAACAACATACCTCCCATTCTTTTTAGCTTTGACTTATATTCCACAGAGAATTTTTGCTCAGTCATGAGTAAAAAATAAAATGTGAAGAGATCTTAACTTCTTCTCTACAGTTTCTATTTATTATTAGCAAATGGAGATATCAATTTTTAATGAAGAACATGTCATCTAAGATCAGTGTTGTCCTCAGATTGAAAGGATTTTGGAACAGTTCATCTTGAATGCAATCACAACAGCATATGTGGGACAAGTCGGGGCTCAGGCCTAGTCATCATGGGATCATGGGAAGGCAAGTTATGCCTGACCAACCTCATCTCCTTCTATGACAAGGTAACCCACCTGGTGGATGAGGGAAAGACTGTTGATGTAGTCTACCTAGACTTCAACAAAGGCTTTGACACAGTCTCCCACAGTATTCTTTTGGAGAAGCTAGCAGCCCGTGGCTTGGACAGATACACTCTTTGCTGGGTTGAAAACAGGCTGGATGGCTGGGCCCAGAGAGTGGTGGTGAATGGAGTGAAATCTAGCTGGCAGCCCATCACGAGTGGTGTTCCACAGGGACTGGTGTTTGAACACATCCTCTTTAATATCTTTATTGATGATCTGGATGAGGGAGTTGAGTGCATCCACAGTAACTTTGCAGACAATGGAAAGTTGGGGGGAAGTGTCAGCCTGCTGGAGGGTTGGAAGGCCCTGAAGAAGGACCTGCACAGATTGGATCGATGGGCAGAGGCCAATGGGATGAGGTTCAGTGTGGCTAAGTGCCGGGTCTTCCACTTCATTCACAACAACCACATGCAATGCTACAGGCTTGGGGCAGAGTGGCTCAAAAGCCGTGCAGAGGAAAAGGATCTGGGGTTGTCGGTTGACGCTTGCTTGAACATGAACCAGCAGTGTTCCCAGGTGGCCTGGGAAGGCCAGTGGCATCCTGGCTTCTATTAGGAATAGTATAGCCTGCAGGAACAGGGAGGTGATTGTCCCCTTGTATTCTACTCTGGTGAGGCCACACCTTGAGTACTGTGTTCAGTTTGGGGCTCCTCACTACAGGAAAGACATCAAGCCCCTGGAGCATGTCCAGAGAAGGGCTATGAAGCTGGTGAAGGGCCTGGAGCACAATTTTTATGAGGAGCAGCTGAAAGAACTGTGATTGTTTAGTCTGGAGAAGAGGAGGCTCAGGAGAGACCTTCTTGCTTTCTCCAACTGTGTGATAGGAAGGGGAACTGGGAGTTGGCCTCTTCTCACAGATATCTAGAGATAAGACAAGAAAGAATGGCCACAAGTTGCACCTGGCGAGGTTCAGGCTGTAAATCAGGAGAAATTTCTTCTCAGAAAGAGTAGTCAGGCATTGGAACAGGTTGCACAGGGAAGTGATGGAGTCACTGTCCCTGGGGGTGCTTAAGGAAGCATTGGATGTGATGCTTAGGAACATGGTTTAATAGGTGATATTGGTGGTAGAGGTATGGTTGGACCAGATGATCTTGGAGGTCTTAATCATCAACATTAATTATTCCATGGTTCTATGATTTCAAAAAATGTTATATATATATACATATGGCACTTAGTAGTTTAGTGGAGATAATTTTGATATTTATATTATCTTTGTAGTAACATTGTAGAAAATTATTGTTTGGATAATACTAGAAATGAGCTTAGGTCAGAAAGAGCTTTTGTTTCTCTACATTACAGATGCATAAAACAGTCGAAATATGCACTGCTGTCAGTTAATAATAAACAAAAAGCAATGCTTCTAAGGAGTCATCATGAAAAATTCATAAGAAAGTTTAATTATATTTATAACAGTAGAATAGGACACCCCTGGCAAAATTTAAATCTATCTTGATTGCTAGAGTATCTTCTTTTTCATTTTGCCGAAGTAATTAGCATAGCGACATATTGCATTAACATGCGAAGGGCCCGATGTTTCATGAGGTAAAGGGGGCTGAAAGTGGTAATGAATGCATTTTGTTTAATAGTTATCTATATCTGCCTTTGCTAATCCACAACATGTTTCAGCTAATTATTTTGATTTACTGGAAGTATAGGAAAGCTCTTACAAGATTAAATTGCTCTCATTCATAAAAACAAATTTGAAGAATACAGGGAGCTTTGGAAGAAAAGAATCCTTAGAAATCTTGTGGCTATGAAGCATAACTTTAATCAATTTAGCCTGTGAGCTATGTCTTTGTAAATTCAGGATTTAAGAAAAAAATAAATAAAAAATCCAAGGTTTTTTATTAGAAATTAGAAATGTTAAAAATGACATCTAGAACTTTTGAAATGTATTGTCATATTTAAAATAATAAATAAAACAATATGAACAAATATAATACCTGTTTATGATGTCAGGTATGCAGACATGTGGACTGCAAATAAACTGAATTTGCAACTCAATTTTGTTTTACTGAGAGTAATTCCAAAAGTTTATTCAAACATTGGAATATAACCCTATGCATTCTTTCTTTCTTTCTTTCTTTTTTCTTTTTTATTTTGTAGTACTAAATAGACTGCTTATTTTTTGCCACACCTCTCTCCTCATCAGAAAAATAAATTAGATGATATTCATATAATTGAAGAAAAAGTCCAACCCTTAGGTTTGCAGTGTCATGCATCTTTTTTCTTCTCTTTTACACAAGAGACTCACTTCAACAGGTGAATTGGGATCCCTTTTCCTATTCATTCTTACTGTTAGCTTATTGATTAGTGTATTCACCTGAGAAATGGAAATTGCAACTTTGATTCCCATTGATCCTTACCCTATGTGTGTATAAATTAAATTTACTGCTCAAAAAGATTGGTAGAAACACCATTATTCTAATATGTTGCAGCTGTGTTTAACTTGGTACCTCTAGTAAATGTGTTTCTGTTCTTTGTAGTGTTAACAATTCTAGTAGAATGTTTGTTGAACTATATATTTCTATGACTTGATACTTTGTCCTTGAACTCCAATTGTCATTGAAATTTTATTACAATTTTACTCTTAGATATAAGCACGTTAGGGTGCTCAGACTGAATATCTAAATTAAAATGACAAGAAAACCTTTAGACTAACAAGAAAATGATTTATTAATTGCAGGTTTCCACAACTGGATGACACTGGCCAGCTGCTTCTGCTGTATCAAACACAATAGTTTAATTTGTGCACAGGTTCAGATTGGATATAAGGAACAAATATTTTATGGCAAGGACTGTAGAACAGGTTGCCCAGAGAATTTGTGGGTGACCGTCATTGGAATTCAGGTCAGACAGGGCTTTGAGAATCTTGAGCTAGAGAAAGATGTTCCTGCCCATCTCAGAGGGGTTGATCTAGATGATCTTTAAAAGTCCGTAAAGATCTTTAAGGCCAAACCTTAAAGTTCTGCCCTGACTCCATTTTGCCAGTATTCAAATGTAAGAAATTACAGGTAGCCTAAATCTTCTCTCTTAGTGTATATCTGTATAGGTAGATCAAGAGTTTCTAATCTTAACAGCTGCAGTTAATCACAAATGCCAGTAACAACAAAATAGCAACAGACATCTAATACTGTAATAGTTTTTTTTTCCTATTATTGTTGTTATTAATTAATAACAATATCCATAATAGATATAAGCTGCTGTGTAATGAGTAATTTTTGTTTTTATATTTATACATATATATATATTATTTAGGAGGTTACTTGTTATTTTCAAAGAGAAAAAAAAATACGTCTTGTGAAACAGTGAGTTTATTCTTGCAGAATGGAACTGCTTGTAAGGGTAGTAATTGGAAATCTTTATATGCTGGCTGAGCTGTTTTAGCAACTAGAACATATTTATTTTAAACATGAATTACTCACTGTTCTGGGAGAATGGATATTTCATTTCTGTGAATACACTATACATGTAAATATCTAGTTCCATAAATCTGCAAATTACACATGACACTTGAAATGGTATTTTCAAATCAATTGTGAATATAAAAAAAATACAATTTTGATTTTCACCTTTTAGGTTTAATAAAAAAAAAAAAGTGAAAAAAAAAAAATGTGATGACTTTTTGTTTCATTCTATTATCATTACTTTTCCAGAGGTTTGTAGCCTGGTCATTACCCTGTAATTTGGAAAGTGATTTGATGTAAGCAGATAAACATAAGAATAGCAGGTTTATTATATTTAATCAAAGATAGTATGTACATGAATTTGCATGCATGCTTTTGTGGGTCATATCCCATTTTTCTTGCTAGTTATGCTATCTATGCTCTGGATTACTCTCTTCCCACCCCTCCCATCCTCCTTTCCCACACCCCCCCACACACACACACGGATTAATGGATTAATGATGTGGATTACGGCAGGATTAATGTAAAAATATGTTTTCTAAAATGATTTTGAGTTGTTGATGCAGGGAACAGATTAAAATATATTGTTGTCTCTTGCTTTGGAAACTATACTGAATGAAGGGAACAGCAGACATAAAAGCTGTCTACTGTTTGTATGTCCACTTTTTAATGAGAATGTCAGGATATAGAGACTTAATTGCACATAAGAAAAATAAAGATTTTTTTTTTCTTTTTTTTTCTTTTTTTTTCTTTTTTTTTTAATAAGTGATTGGTTATACATGAGATGGAAGATCTTGTTAGATAGAAGTAAAAAAGTGAATCTGAGTAGATGGGAGTTTATGTGTGAACAGTAATAAGAAGGCAGTCTTCTTTCTCTCTTATATTATTATATATTGAGAAAAACAGAACAAAAACACAAAAAGGCATATTTTTGTTGTTGACCTTCAAGCATGAAAAATTATATAACTTAAAGAATACCAGCAGCTTAATGAAAGTATGCCTTCCTTGAACTAGTTGAGTTACCTTTTTTTTTTTTTTTTTTCCATTGACTTCTACAAGCATGATTATATACAGAAGTTATTTCAAATCCTGAAAGAATGATGGAAGCTAAAAACAAAAATGTGCTCAGATTTTGGTTTTCCTCAGCAGTATGACCTCTGGCAAGTAGCTAGACTGGTGCTACAAAAAAAAAGTGAGTGAATAGCTGGAGTAAGCCATGAACTGAATTGTTCCGTATCAGAGTCAGTTATTTGGTTTGACCGTCAATAGCAGTGTCTATATGTAAGTGATGTGATTAGGCTTTGGATTTAGTCAATGGAGATTGAGCCAAAGCAATCAATTTTGTTTAGCATGTGATTTACTAGATTGAAGGTATAGAATTAGTTCATTCATCTACACTTAGATATCTAGAGATATTCAAAATGCTCTTGAGTATCCTTCTGGTCATCCAGCTCCCTGTCCAAATTGGCACAGGGCTTCTGTACCTGAGGTATCTGTATTCAAATGACTGAACAGAGACAAAATCTACTTTAGTCTCAGTATAATTGAAGACACTCTGTGTTCACTATGACTGTAATGGGAGCTCAGTCAACTAAGTCATTAGTAGTAAACTAGAGCATCTTAATTAAATCTGGATCACACCCTACACACTTGAAGCAGCTAGCTGCAACAAAGTGAGAAAGTTTTGTATACAGTCTTCACTAATTCCAGTGGGGGACATTTCTGTGCAATACCCACTCTACATACACCATATAAAAAATTTCAGGTGGAACTGCCTGATGATATGTTCCAAATACTGGTTGGCTGTAGTTAGAACTGAATCCTAATGAGTTGCTAGTCATAATGGTGGTTAAGGGAGAAGATGTAGTGTGTTCTTCCTATCCCTAATTACACTGTTGAAGATCAGGAAAGCTCTGTAAAAATAAGGATCAACCAGAAGGGTGATGAAAAAGCCATTCGTAAAAATATAATAATAATATAATTATTTTACATCTAGAAACATTTGATTTCACTATGCTTTATCAAAGAATTCTGGATTTCATTCCAAGTCCTCAAACAAGCAGCATGCAGATCCACACTGTAATATTGCTTGAAGCTACTCACTTCCAACCCACTCTAAGCTTCATTAAGTCTTACCTTCTGTCTCTCTTTTTTAGAGAAGTTATTGTCTGAGACTTCTCTTTTTATTCTGCAGCATAACATTTCTCCATTTCTGTATATTTTATAAGCTGTCTTCATCTTTACTTATTTTCTTCATTTTTCTTTCAATTATAGGATCTTGCAAAGCTCTTTTACAACTGTGTTCTTTTTTATTTTTTGATATAATTTTATCTATTATGCATTTTGCTTACACTTTTTGCTTTTAGCATTGGAGTAGCTTCTGTGCACACTCTATTTTGATACCTGAGAACAGCAATTTTCTTGCATTTCCTGAGTTTTCTTCCCTCCCCTCCCCAACCCCCCCCCCCCCCATTTAGCATTTTACATTACTAATTTTGAGTTACTGAGTACAGTATAAAAGTTCCTAAAATAAATAGGTGGAATAGGTAGTTGAATGCCGAAATGCAAATAATCCAATGATGTAAGAAAATTTCTATTATATGTTAGAGGGCACAAGTCTGCAACAAAAGTGTTTTGTTTGTTTGTTTGTTTGTTTTTTTCAGTAGTAGAGTCATACTCATTTGATCCATTTGATGAAGCAAGCTTCCCTGTTCTTCCCTGTTCTGTTCAAAGCTTTTGGATTTTGTGCTTAAAAGGTTCTGTGTCCCCAAAAGATTGTTTTCCCTGAAGTCAGTTTAACTGAAAAAAAATATATGTATAATAATAATAAAAATTATAGTATTACCTCTTCCTAAAAATCTAACCTTGTTTAGGAGATTTATGAGAAATGATCCAATAGAAACCTCACTCATACTACTGAAGTTATATGAATTCATTCATACAAACAAATTAAAACTACTTGCAGTCCTGGTATGTTTGTTATCCATTCTTGCTCATGACACTAAATAACAATAAATGTCTTTTCCAGTGTCTGCTGAAGATGATGTAGATGATGTAATAACACTTGCATGACAGTCTATTCAAACCACTTTTCTCAATTTATTTAAGAAATATAAAGGTTAACTAACTAAATAATTTAACTAACTAACTCTTAACACAAAATGCAATATTTTCCAAATAATCTCATAAAATTTAATGTATATCAGGTAATGTCATCATATGTCTTACTAATGGCCAACTTTCGAAATACTCTCAATTGTTATATGCTCAGTATGTTATATGCTGCCATTCACCTATCCTTTTGTGGAACATACAGCATAAGAATTTTTAAGTCACTGCCATGGAAACCAATGCTTTAGCTCTGTCAGAATGTAAAATGGATTGAGTGTTCTTTCATAACAAAAATGTGCTTTTCTGATAGAAAATTGATTCCTCCTCCTCCATATTTTTGATGGATTGAACCCTTTAATGGAGATATGTCAAAATACACAACCTAAAAAAAAAAAAAAAAAAAAAAAAAAAAGTTTTGAATGATCACAACGTAGGGAAATTGATATAGAGAAGTCAAGTCCATTTTTTTCCCCTTAAACATAAAAAACATATATATTTTTTCTATTTATGAGGTGAAAAAAAAAATAAAGTGCAATGAAAAAAGCTTGTTTATGTTTGTCTTTCTTTTCTAGATAGGTATCACAGAATCACAGAATCACAGAATTTCTAGGTTGGAAGAGACCTCAAGATCATCGAGTCCAACCTCTGACGTAACGCTAACAGTCCCCACTAAACCATATCCCTAAGCTCTACATCTAAACGTCTTTTGAAGACTTCCAGGGATGGTGACTCCACCACTTCCCTGGGCAGCCTGTTCCAATGCCTCACAACACTTTCAGTAAAGAAGTTTTTCCTAACATCTAACCTAAAACTCCCCTGGCTCAACTTAAGCCCATTCCCCCTCGTCCTGTCACCAGGCACGTGGGAGAACAGACCAACCCCCACCTCACTACAGCCTCCCTTGAGGTACCTATAGAGAGCGATAAGGTCGCCCCTGAGCCTCCTCTTCTCCAGGCTGAACAAGCCCAGCTCCCTCAGCTGCTCCTCGTAGGACTTGCAGGACAAGCAGGCAATCAGGCCCAGTCAGCATGGGTTTATGAAAGGCAGGTCCTGCTTGCTTCCTGATCTCCTTCTATGACAAAGTGACACGCTGGGTAGATGAGGGAAAGGCTATGGATGTTGTCTACCTTGACTTCAGGAAGGCTTTTGACACCGTTTCCCACAGCATTCTCCTCAAGAAACTGGCTGCTCTTGGCTTGGACTGGCGCACGCTTCGTTTGGGTTAGAAACTGGCTGGATAGCCGGGCCGAAAGTGTCGTGGTAAATAGAGTCAAATCCAGTTGGAGGCCAGTCACTAGTGGCGTTCCCAGGGCTCTGTGCTGGGGCCGGTCCTCTTTAATATCTTCATCAATGATCTGGACGAGGGCATCGAGTGCACCCTCAGTAAGTTTGCAGATGACACCAAGTTAGGTGCATGTGTCTATCTGCTTGAGGGTAGGAAGGCTCTGCAGGAGGATCTGGATAGGCTGGACTGATGGGCTGAAGCCAACTGTATGAAGTTCAACAAGGCCAAGTGCCGGGTCCTCCACCTGGGATGCAATAACCGAAGCAGAGCTACAGGCTGGGAGATGAGTGGTTGGAGAGCTGCCAGGCAGAGAAGGACCTGGGAGTGATGGTGGATAGTCGGCTGAATATGAGCCAGCAGTGTGCTCAGGTGGCCAAGAAGGCCAACAGCATCCTGGCTTGCATAAGAAACAGTGTGACCATCAGGGCTAGGTTGGTGATCGTCCCCCTGTACTCAGCTCTGGTGAGGCCGCACCATGAGTACTGTGTTCAGTTTTGGGCCCCTCACTACAAGAAGGACATTGAGGTGGTTGAGTGGGTGCAGAGAAGGGCAACGAAGCTGGTGAGGGGCCTGGAGAACAAGTCCTACGAGGAGCAGCTGAGGGAGCTGGGCTTGTTCAGCCTGGAGAAGAGGAGGCTCAGGGGCGACCTTATCGCTCTCTACAGGTACCTCAAAGGAGGCTGTAGTGAGGTGGGGGTTGGTCTGTTCTCCCATGTGCCTGGTGACAGGATGAGGGAGAATGGGCTAAAGTTGTGCCAGGGGAGGTTTAGGTTGGATGTTAGGAAGAACTTCCTTACCGAAAGCGTTGTTAGACATTGGAACAGGCTGCCCAGGGAAGTGGTGGAGTCACCATCCCTGGAAGTCTTTAAAAGATGTTTAGATGTAGAGCTTAGGGATATGGTTTAGTGGGGACTGTTAGTGTTAGGTCAGAGGTTGGACTCGATGATCTTGAGGTCTCTTCCAACCTAGAAATTCTGTGATTCTGTGATTCTGTGATCCTGAATATATTGAGATCTGTGTACAAGAATATATAAATTGTTATTTATTTTAAACATTTCTGCAGCTAAGAAATCAAATCTGTCCTACACATAAAGAGAATCCAGAAACAAACTGCTGATATTAATAAAACCTTTTTATTTTATATTTTTCTGCAAATGTTCTTATTAGCTTTAATACTGTTAACAATGGGATCCTTATAAATACATTTAATTTGTATAAATGTAATTATCTGTTGTACAAGCTTTATGTAATTATCTGCTGCACAAGCTTTTACGTAAACATGTATTTATATAACAAATAGCAGTCATCAATTTTGACACAACATATTCTTTTCAAGCCTGGTTTTCACCTTGTGTTTTTTTTGTGTGTGTGTATTTTGTTGTTGTTGTTGTTGTTGTTTTCTGTGTGTGTGTGTGTTTTCTTTTTTCTTTTTTCTTTTTTTCCTTTTTCTTTTTTCTTTTTTCTTTTTTTTTCAACACTCTCTGGAGGACAAATAATATCTTATATTTTTGTTGTGTGGTCCAGCCAGTGATGAGTATTATTCAGCTCATCCTAAAGTAAATATCTTCAAGATACCAATTGAGTTAATTTTGCAGAATGTCATAGAATCATAGAATGGCTTGTGTGGAAGGGACCCTTAAAGCTCATATAGTTCCACCCCCACCCTCCCACCATGGCCAGGAACACCTTCTACTACCTCAGGTTGCTCAAAATCCCATTCAACATGGCCTTGAACGCTTCCAGGGATGGGGCATCCACAGCTTCTCTAGGCTACCTGTTCTGCTGCCTCACCACCCTCAGAGTAAATAATTTCTTCCTTACACCTAATCTAAATCTACCCTCTTTTAGCTTAGACTCATCACCCTCTGATCAAGAGTATCACAGAATCACAGAATCGTCTAGGTTGGAAGAGACCTCCAAGACCACCTAGTCCAACCTCTGACCTAACAGTAATCAGTCCTCCACTAAACCATATAACTAAGCTCTACATCTGAACATCTTTTAAAGACCTCCAGGGATGGTGACTCCACCGCTTCCCTGGGCAGCCCATTCCAATGCCTAACAACTTTTCCGGTAAAGAAGTTTTTCCTAATATCCAACCTAAACCTCCCCTGGAGCAACTTTAGCCCATTCCCCCTCGTCCTGTCACCAGGCATGTGGGAGAATAGACCAATCCCCACCTCACTACAGCCTCCTTTGAGGTACCTGTAGAGAGCGATAAGGTCGCCCCTGAGCCTCCTTTTTCTCCAATCCGAACAACTTTAGGTCCCTCAGCAGCTCCTCATAAAACTTGTTCTTCAGACCCCTCACCAGCTTTGTTGCCCTTCTCTGGACTCGCTTGAGCACCTCCATGTCCTTCTTGTAGTGAGGGGCCCAAAACTGAACACAGTACTCAAGGTGCAGCCTCACCAGAACCAAGTATTTCTTCAGCTTTCTTGAAAGCTTCCTTTAGGTACTGGAACACCACTATAAGGTCTCCCAGTCTTCTCTTCTCTAGGCTAAAGAACCCCAACTCAGTCAGCCTCTCTTCATAGGAGAGGTCTTTTAACCCTCTGATCAACTTTACGGCACTCCTTTGGTCTTGCTCTAATAAGTCCAGGTACTTCTTATACTGGGAGCCCCAGAGATGAACACAACCCAGGTGGGGTCTCATGAGAGCAGAGTGGAGGTGGAGAATCACCTCCATACTTCTTTTGATCACTCATGTTTCTTTTGATGCAGCCCAGGTTACGGTTAGTTTGCTGGACTGTATTGCTAGCTCCTACTGAGCTTCTCATCAACTAACACACCCAAGACCTTCTCAGAGCTATTCTCAATCTATTCTCTACCCAGTTTATATGTGTGCTTGGAATTGCCCTGACCCAAGTGCAGGACCTTGCACTTTGCCTTGTTGAACTTCACGAGGTTCACACAGGCCCACCTCTCAAACCTGTCCAAGTCTCGCTGGATGACATCCCCTCTGTCCAGTGTGTTGACTGTACCAGATGGCTTGGTGACAACTTGCTCAGGGTGCACTTAATCCCACTGTCAATGTTACCAACAAAGATGTTAAATAGTCTACATTGTGTAAAAAAAGTAGAAAGTCTACTATAGATCTGTACTTACATATCAAAACAAACAAATGTTCATACCTTTTTAAACATATCTTCAAACAGAATCCCCAGTGGGAAGCCTTCCTGGAAGTGCATATTCCACCTACACCTGACTTTTTTTTGAGGATATTGCATTGTAAGTCCAGGTCAAAAGCAAGTCAGGAATATTACTGTAATCAGATTTTATTTATATAGACATAAACTCACTATGGTGTTATTAAGTCATAATTTTCAATACATTTATATACCGAATTTTTAACAAAGATTTTTGATTCTCAAATGAACACTCTAAACTTCTGTAAATTAAACAGAAAATGCTCTATTGCTTACAGTGAGATTCTTTCTAGCTAGATTATTGACCAAAGAAAACTGAGCTGACCAGTTGAGCTGAAAACAGAACTGTTAAGAAAAACATACATGAAATTCTCAGTTTCCAGATTGAAAGAGGGGCTTTATTAACAGCTCTTACTGAGAAAATTGTTTTTGTTTTAAATTCAGTGCTTAATGTCTCCATTTGGTTTTAAATGAAAAATCATCTCCTTTTTCCATGAACTACTTCCCTTTCTCTTTTGGAGTAGATCTGAATGCAGACACTTGTCTAGCTGTTCTTTTAGGTCTTCCAGAACATTATAACATTCAGCAACTCTAGTATGACTTAACAGTTAATCCCAGTTCTTTGATACAAAATAACTCTTTCCTTTCTCCCTTCCTTTTCCTTCCTCTCCTTCCTTCTCCTCTGATATATTACCAACAAAATACACTTCTAAAAGGGAAAGCATAAATTTCAATTCCTTCAGCAGGAGAGGCATGGATAAGATTTAACATCAATATGAATTTATGAAACCTTTGCATTTTATTTTTTTATTGTAAGTGAGAAGAGTATCTGACAAGACAGTTTCTTGGGAAATATAGCAAATATTTAGGATAGTTTTGAAGAGTCTGGTTATATTTTGACTCCATAAATAAATAAATAAATAAATAAGTGACAAATACTTTAAAATTTGTAATTCATATAAATTTCAAACTTATAAAAGTTGTTTGGGATACTTGGGTATCCTGAATCAAAATAAATAAATAAGTAAAGATCAGGGTTGGTCTTTTAAAGTTTAAACTCAATTAAACTAAAGGGAAAGGCTATTGTTTTCATTTCCTGTTCTAATTAAATTGATCATACAAAATCATTTAAAGCTTTAGTATGCTAGGTCAAATGCTACCTGTTTCTCTAATAACTGTGTAACACTCTAGGTTCACTCTAGGTTACAAAATGTATTAAGAGAATCTAATGGACTATTTTCTACCTCTATTCACATGAAAACAAGGGGAAAAAATAAATAAAAAAATAAGGACATGTATTTTCAAAATCTCCAGTTGGTGGTGGTAGACAAAATTGGAGTCAAAAGTAACTTTTTTTTTTTTTTTTTTCCTACCACCTCAGAAAACAGCATAAAATACCAGGAAGGAAAGAGGAATACAGCAGCCTTTCACAAAATGCGTCCAATGCCATCCATTTCCAAATGAAAACAATGATTTTAGCCTGTACATACTATACACTGTTTGTCTACTCTCCATTGCAATGACTAGCTTCAAAAATAGCTGGAGTTATAATATCAGGAATAATAAATATATATTTTTCTTCTTTTCTTTTTGGTAGTGAATCATGCACTTCAGTTTTCATATCAACCATTGGAATGTTTTCCTGGACGACTAAAAAAATAATAATAGCAAATAAATAAATAGGAAATATATAAAGCCATATTGTTGATACAGAAAATAGCAGTTCCCTTCTTCAGATACTAAATTCTCTCATGTGGCAAAGAGATCTAGGTGGAAGCCACTTGTAGGTTTGGCTGCAGCCTCATTTGAACAAGTTGTGTTGATCCTTCATTGCAATTTGTGATCTCCCTCCACCACCCCAAATTCAAAGAACCAGATCCAGAAAAAAATTAACTCCAATGAACTATATGCATAAATCTATAGATAGATTTGTACAGTTATGCATTGTTATATTTCTGTGTTTATAGTTACATATGTATATAAACATACTCTGTATATGTGAAGTGTGATTTGCATACACCTAGTAGATAAAAGTAGGGTAACAAAAAAAATTGTATGAAAAAAAAAAAAAGTACATAAACAGTAACACTGATAAACAACAGAAAGAAGAAAACCCTAATTCTAAAATTCATTTTAAAGGTGTTGTAAAACACAGTATTTTAATTATATAAGGTAAATTTTGCCAAAGCTGCAGATGTTAGATTACAAGAGAGGGTCATAATGTATTTGCAAAAGTACATTGGAAAATCATGCAGGTATCACCATGAATAAAAATTCAATGCCAGAGATATACTGCTCTACAATAAAACCTATTTTTTATCTAATCTAAGTTTTCTTTACGACAATTATAGTAGATTGATGTACTTACTTTACCATCTATTTCCTATGCAGACAATCTGTAAAAACACATCTAAAATATAAAAATATTTTATTGTAGTTTTGTATTTTTGGCTGTTTCTTCTTTCTAGCGGTGCAAACTGTAATTTCTTCTACCATCTCATGTGTATACTTATTTTCTTCTACTATTTTATTTTATTTTATTTTATTTTATTTTATTTTATTTTATTTTATTTTATTTTATTTTATTATTTATTTTTCGTGTGTGTGTGTGTGTGAACACAGGATAAAATATTAATTTGCACATATTCCTTTGAAAAATCTCAAAATATCTTTTCATCCACAGAAGTCTATAAGTACTTTCTAGCATTTCTTTGTACACCTTTTAACTTGGATGTTAAGATAGTGACAGTTCACCACCAATACCACCTGGTATGAAGTCAGTGCATTTCTCATGGTGTTATAATTCAGAAGGTTACTCAAGGACAGAGAACAGCAAAAGAAGGGCTGTTTCCTGGGAGCTACTAACAGGATCAGTCAATAGTCACTGGAAAACAGAGGGGATAGGTCAGGTAGAGTCCATCTAGGGTTTCCAGTCAGAAGCAAAAGGAGAAAGAGCTGAAAATATGAATACTCTGGAGGTTGTCCAGAGTCCATTGAGACAACAGGGCTGGAAACAATCTACAACATATATCCAAGGTGTCCAGCTAAGAAACAAAGTAGCTACAGAGAAGAACTGAGAACACAGAACTAGAGATAGGTATACTTACAATATAACTGAAAAAAAAAAAAAAAAAAAAAAAAACACTGGAAGTCCATGCATAAGTTTCAACAGAGCTCCATGAAGTACTGGTCAAAGTGTGTGGGTGGAGGCTCCAGATGAAGCTAGGAAGGGTCCATAAATCATATCAGTGCACTCAAGGCCCTCACATTATGTACTTTGCTCTTACATTGTGCACTATATCATACTGTGCTGGTTTTATTCATGTAGGCAGCTGAGCTCTGCCACAGCCGCTGTCTCAATCCTCCTCTTCACAGGGAACAGGGAGAAAAGGCCTCAAGGACTGAGATAAGGACAGGGAGATTGTTCAACAATTATCGTGATGGGCAAAACAGACACAGAGTAAGGAGATAGTAAGATTTATTGCCTATCATTGACAACATAGAGAAGTGAGAAACAAAGGAAAGAAACCAAAAACACCTTCCTCACATCCACTCTCTTCCACCTCCTCCCCCTGAGCTGTGCAGGGGAATGGGGGAATGGGAGCTGCTGTCAGTCTAAAGCACTTTGTCTCTGCTGCTCCTTCTCAGTCACTCTCTTCTCCTGCTTCAACATGAGATCCCTCCCACGGGATGCACTGATCCTGTGTGGGCTTCCCACAGGAAGCAGCTCTTCAAGAACTGCTGCAGATATGGTTCTGTACCACGGGGTCCATCCATCAGGAACAAATTACTCCAACCTGGGTCCCCCATGGGCAGCTAGGTCACCTGCTCCTGCATGGTCTCTGCTCCATGGGATCTAGACCTGGCCCAGAATCTGCTCTGTCAAGGAGGTTCTCAGGATACAGTCTCCGTCAGGGCAAATGCACCTGCTCCACTGTGGTACACCAGGGACTGCAGGGGGACAACCTGCTTCACCATGGACCTCTTGACAGACCACAGGGGACCTTCATGTGTTTTAATTTGCATCCATTGCCTCTTCATCCAGTTGCTGAGTACAACCAAAAAGTCTGGCCCAAAACTGCAGCTAAGTAGAAAACAAAACAAGAGTTCTTGTGATTTCAGTGGGAGCCTCCATTTAATTTGGGGCTCTGTACATATAAATTTAAAAGTTTTCATGGACCTTCTTCTCTCATTACCCCAATGGATCATGCCAAATTACTTAGTCCAAATACATTTATTTAGATTTTTATTTTTTTTTGTAAATTTTAATGCAGATGGCTAAAGTTGTAAATTCTTTTACAGAGAAGCAGTGATTGACAACTGATTTTGTGGACTACTTTAATCTTAACAATGTAAATTTTGTTGTGTCAAATGTAGCAAATGTAATTTACCATAACAACTTATATAGGAATTTAATATATGTAGGATGATTAATATAGTCTATATGACCTTGTTGGAAATTTAGTTTTAGATTCATATGAAAGACAGGGTGAACAAGGCTGATACTGATGTGTAGAATTATTTTCGATATACCTCCAAATTCTGTCACACTACAATGAGTGTTCTGTCTTTTTTTTTTTTTTAATTTGTTTTTAACATGATTTTATCTGAATAAATTTTCTCAAGAATCCTTCAGTTTTACATTTTACTATTATGTCAAAAGACTTACAAAACATTTTTATTTATTTATGTATTTATTTATTTGTTCCAGTAAATTACTTTAATAACAAAAAGATGTTGCAGATATGATAAGTCCCATCTGGAATTTGTAAGCAACAAACAATCTATGTAGCGTGCTATGTAATAAACTGTTTTCTTCTGAGCAGGATATATATTCAGGACGTGTTTTCAGCATGTTTTTAGTATTACAAATTTAGAAGAAATCTCGAAACTGCAAGACTGTGAAAAGACTGACAGGTAATAACACAATCATAGTAAACTATGACTGTTTGGTCTGCCACAAATACTGATGTAGATTTGAACACTGGCATTGACAGCTCCTGTATATTGACAGCTAAAGATGAAAGACTGAAATACAGACACGAGAAATCTAGACATGAGTCCCTTGGCAACAGAGTATTTGACAGCCCCAATTATCTTGACTGGAAGATGAATGTCTAAGAGCTTATATGGGTCTGGATTTTGTACTATAGTTTGTCAAAACTGTTATGTCGTATTAAAGGAGTACATGAATTTCATTTCTCAGGGAAAAGATTGCCATTGCCAACATACCATGACTTGAATAATGTTTAAAATATCCTACTTAATCATATGAACTTTGCATTTTATTTTCCAAGATAAATTTAAATTGAAGTTTTACTGCTATTAAATTTTGCATTATCAGGGGAACTACCTACAATGAGAATTGTGTTCTAATGCAGAGAATATAAATGTAGTGGCACAAATCCTTTAGTTTTTATCAACTTGTCCAGGAACTCATTCTCTAACATTTAACAACCATTAATGCATGGATAGTTATATTTATTTCCTCACAAGTGTTCTCTGAACTTTATTGGGTTGTCATGCCTTTGTAAACTTAATTTAAGTATCTACCACACAACGGTTGAGCTGAATACTACTATTGCAACTCAATTAAGAATACATGTATGTATAAAGCACTTTTAAATATGGTCTTCCAAGTTGTCTTTCAATGTACCCCTTATTCAGAGACCAGATGAGCATTTTTTTTGCTTGTGGAAGGTGGTGAATGATTACCTTTATATCACTCATTTTTAATCTTTCCCTTTCATTGATTAAATTGACTATATTGGTAAATGAGTTTTCTCACTTGTTTCCTTCCAATTTACTTCCATTCTGCTGGAGGAAGATGAAGAGTTAGTGGGTACATGGGCGCTTAGCTGCTGGCCAGGGTCAGCCCAACACACCCTCCCAATTTATGTGAGTTATACCTTCTTTAAATGGTTACTGTTTATAAAGCCATTTAAAACTCCTGCAGAAACATTTGAATCTCAGAACAGATCCTTGGATGCATTTGGTATTGATGAGATAGATACACGGAGCAGATCATCTTGAGTACTATCATCCAGAAACCAATGATCCGACAAAGTCATCATGGGTTTATGAAAGGCAGGTCCTGCCTGTGTAACTTGATCTCCTGCTATGTTAAGGCAACCCTCTTAGGGACAAGGGAAAGGCTGTAGATGTTGTTTACTTGGACTTTAGGAAGGCATTTGATACTGTTTCCCCCAGATTTCTCCTGAAGAAACTGGATGCTCATGGCTTGGACAGATGTACTGTTTGCTGGGTAAAAAAATACTTTGTAACAACTAATTGTTGTATACTACTTAGTTACCTGTTTTAGTCTAATGCACCTTCACCTCTTTGAGCCAGTAAGCTATTGAAAATTACCAATTTTTTAAAATATGTTGCTATTTCTGTCATTAAATACCACTATGCAAAAAGGACAGATCAATATTTCAAGTTTATGGAGATCCCTATTCTTGTTTCCCTATATAGTCAGCAAACAGAGATGAGCTAATTAGTACAGGAGACCAATTATCTATGAAAGTCTTCAGTAATTCCTACGTTTATTTTCCAGGTGGAGAACAGTGACAAGTCGTGTTCCTTGGGGTTCAGTATTGAGACTGGTAGTAGTTAACATCTTTGTCAGCAGAGTGGATGGTAAGATTGTGTGCACCCTCAGCACATTTGTGAATGACACCAAGCTGATTTGTATGACTAAACATGCTGGAACAAAGAGATGCCACCCAGAAGGACTGAGACAGGCTTGAGAAGTGAGCCTGTGTGAACCTCATGAAGTTCAATGAGACCAAATGCAAGGTCCTGCATCTGAGTCTGGGCAATACCAAACATCAGTACAGGTTGGGTGATGAATTAATTGAGAGCAGGCCTGAGGAGAAGAGCTTGGAAGCATGTGTTGACAAGAAGCTCAACAGAAGCTTGCAAGGTGCATTTGCAGCCCAGAAGGCCAACTGCATTTTGATGAGCATTTGATGATCAAAGAGTTAACAATTCAAGGGAGGTGATTCTCTCTGTCTACACTGCTCTCATGAGACCCCACCTGGTGTACTGTGTTGAGCTCTAGGGCCCCTGGTATAAGAAGGACATGGACCTGTTGGAGCAGGTCCAGAAGAGGACCACAAGGATCATCAGAGGGATGGAACACCTCTCCTATAAAGACAGACTGAATGAGTTAGGATTGTTTAGCCTAGAGAGCATATGGCTCCGGGGAGGTCTTAGTGGCCCTAAAGGAGGCCTACAAGAAAGCAGGAGAGGAACTCTGACAATGATTTTTTTGATAGGACTAGGGGTAACAATTTCAAACTAAAAGATAGATATAGATTAGATATAAGGAAGAAATTTTATTCTCTGAAGGTAGTGATGCAGTGGAACAGGTAGCCCTGAGAAGTTGTGGATTCCCCAGCCCTGGATGTGTTGAAGGCCAGACTGGGCTTTGAGCAACCTGGTCTAGTGGAACGTGTCCCTGCCCGTGGCAGGGGAGGTTGGAATCAGATGATCTTTATGGCCCCTTCCACACAAACCATTCTATGATTTTATAATTGAGCTTTTTTCAAAGCACTAGATTATCACTTGTCAAGCCTCATCGACACCTATATATGGGCAACTTCAACACAGAATAGTTAATTTGCCTTTCTAGTGATACTATGCCGTCCAATATACAATATTGACTTCCCTTATTGCAGCCTCATTTTAATGTCAATATATGTGTTAATATTATTTAAAATTGCATTTTGTTTTATTACATTTTTTGTGTTATATTGGTCAGAAGCTTATCTCGATTAATGGGGAAAAATGCTTGGCTTTGGCATGTACATGTATACTACATTTAGAAATTTAGAAAAGCTTCTATTATCCCTTCAGCCATATGTGTGCAAATCCTGTTGAAATAGATGGAAGTAGTATACATGAATCTAATATACAGTCAAAGAAAAATGTATACTTAGACATTTGTTCTTTCGAGCAATGTTAGGATCATTAGTTTATTTTATAAGAAGATTGTCAACAGTCTCCATCTGCCAAAGATGCTCTAAGTCTTGTCACAAGAATGTATCAAGAATTTGAGTTTATTGCAGTTTCTATTTAAGGCTGCAATAAGCTTGAAGTTGAGTTTCCAGAAATTAACCTTTATGCAAAATGATAACCAGTCTTTTGTTACTTTACCATTAGTTTTCATTTAAACAAACAACAACAGTAACCAAAATAATAATAATAATAATAATAATCCATGCTGTGTTAAAGAACAGATAATTTACTGTCAGTTAATTTAATTTTGTGAATTACCTGTTGAAAAAATATCTTTTAACATAAAAAAAAAAAAAAACTCTCCTGGAGCGGTGGATTGACCTTGGCCAGTTGCCAGATGCTCACCCAGCTATTCTCTCACTCTACCTCTATCTCTTCAGTAGGTCAGGGGGATAAAATTGATGAAATATCTTCTATGTCAAGGTAAAAGAAGTAATTGGGAGATATAGTAGGCAAAATTTGGACTGGGAATTTCCAAGGTATGGTATCCTTTTGGAGAATCTTTTGTTTTTGTAATACGGTAGAATCAAAGTGTGGTTTTATCATGTGTGCATATTGTCCACCTTTGTCAGTGTCATAATGATGTTACTTTGACTTTATTGTGGGGCTTTTTCGTTGTTGATTTTTCAATTGAAGTTGTGATGAATGTATATTTCAAATACTGTTCTAAAATACGTGTTTCACAGAGGTGAGGAGTGGTATATACTGAGTTTACATGACAAGTTCTTGGCAACTGGGTGGGCTGCAGGGGTGATCTCTGTGAGGAGAAACCAGGACTGCCCATTTTCGGACACACTTGGTTATAGCTGAATCCAATGGCCCCGCTGCTGGTCAAAGCAGCCAAAAGTGTGGCACCTCTGTGAAAACAAGTTTAAGAAAGGATAAAATATGCTGCACAGCAGTGAGTAGTGAACAATAATAATAATAAAAGTATGAGAAAAAAAAACAAAAACATAGACAACAAAGTCAGAGAATAAAGGAGGGGGAGGATCTGGTCTGTGGGCCAGAGCAGAGATTCTCCTGTAGAATATGAAGGACTTGATACTGGAGCAGGTGAATATTCACTGAAGAAACTGCAGTCCACAGGGGATCCATGCTGAAGCAGTCTTATCCTGAACTGTTATGATCTTACCATAAACTGCTATTCTCCACCCTGCCTGCACTGCTCCAGGTATGCAGACAGAGTAGTCAGGAATAAAAAAGTGAAGTAGAGGGAAGGTATTTATTTTTTATTTTTATCTTTGTTTATCATGATCCAACTCTATTTTAATTATTGGAAATAAAATAAATGAATTTTCCCTAAATCAAGTCTGTTTTGCCTGTGATGTAAGTAAATTATCTCCTTGTCTCAACGCATGAGCCTTTTCATCTTATTTTCTCCCATGTCCTTTTGAGAAGGAGAGAGAGAGAGCAACTTGGTGGGAGTTTGGTAGCTGGCCAAGATCAAACCACTGCACTTATTCATGGTTAGTATGTGCATGGAATGTACTTTCCCTTTGGGCTTTTGCTGCGGTCTTTGATGGACTAAAAATATACATACAAAGCACAAGTGAAAGCACTTAGTAAGAGTCATTTCACCCTGAAAATTACCAGTCTGTACTTGATGGCAATGAGAAGATTTATAGTTTCCAGCAACATTTTCCTGTATATCCAGAAACAGAAAGAACACCTTACTTAATGAACATTTAGACTCAATGTTTAAACGTTTTTCAATTTCTGCAGTAAGAAGGGCAATGCCTTTCTCAGTCTTACCAATCTCTGTGACATTTTCTTCCCCTAAAATATTGTGGCTTACATATTTGTACTGAAAAGAGTTGGCTACTGTAATTGCGGACATAAAAGAGAGTCTCTTGATAACAGGAAAAAGGCAGTCTGATATGTATATCTGTAGGTGTGCATTTTTTTCTGTTGGGACAAATATATTTCTTCTGAACTTTTATTTTAGTGCCTTTTTCTTAAAGAAAAATCATTAAGTGAAACATATCAGCTCAGGTGAAATATAACAAGTCTAATAAATACTTATAGAACTGTTTTAAAAGTGGAAGAAAGTGAGAAAACAACAGAAAATCATATATATATATACACATATATTAATAGATCAATTTGGGCAAATTTTTAAATCTAGTTTGTTGCAAGAAGAGCACAGGTTTTGGTAAGGTTTGAAAACCTTAAAAACTCTATTTTTGTTAATTCTAGCAATATTTCTAGCAATGTTTAATGGCAAATGTTGTTAAAATTACACTGTCCTTACCTTTACAATCTCATGAAATAAAGGTTGCTAAGATGCAATGAGATGTAATGTCCAGTAACAATACAATTAGAAAAAGCTGGCAAGCTTTTGGGATCAGTCTCTTTTTATCATATTTTGCACTCTAAATATCTACATTTTTCACTACTGCTCTTGTAAATAGACTGAAGAACTTTCTGTCTTGAAACAGAAGAAATAAATATACATATTGTCATCAAGTCACCCCTCATATCATATTTCTGGTTAAATAAATGTTTGATTACCTTGAATATTATCTATAAATCATATTTTAGAGTCCTCTGACTGTGGCTCTGAAACTCTTCAGTTACTCAGCACATCTTAATTATTGACAGACTAACATCGTATAGAGTGGCTTATATCTATACTGCCTTTCAAGGACAACCCAAAAGCCATCTAGGGCGGTGTTTGGTCTGAAATTGAGACCCATGTTTCTACACATAGTCACATAGTAAATCATATGTTTAAACACCCATGTCAATCTATATAAATACAGCCTTTCAAGACTGAAAAGAAGCTAGTAACTGGAACAGAAATTTGTTTAAATTGAGACATCATAACAGATAGATCATATTATGTTCCTTTGCTGCCTTTCGTACATTTTTCTAATCATTAAATCTTAATTCTTGCTGCTGTAAACTCTTCTTCCTAGTTGCTATATGGTGTTTTTATTTATATTTTTATTATTTCTGATATTATTAATTTATGGAGACAGTAAAATTCTGTGAGTAAAGTTGAGAGAAACAAAGCAAAAAAAAAATATCTTGTTTTGGTAAATGTTTAAGGATGGAAGCAAAATCTCATTAATTAAAAGTACATTTCAGTAATTTACATTGAATTTCATTTGGCAGGTGAACTTAACAAATAAAAAATAAAAAATCTTACCTTACTCTTCTTTAAAATACAGTTATTTAAGAATCTCCAAGGAAAAGACAGAGATTAAATTAGCCATCCCATTTAAATGTCAAATATTATAAGAGATGGTCTAATTTTTATTTCCTTATTTGTGTCATGTCTTTATATATAAAATGAGGCCAGATTTTTTATTATCACAGGAACAAAGTAAGTTTATTTATTTATAAATTTAGCACTCAATGTTGTGATACCGTGAAAGACATTTATGTCTGAAGTAAAAAAGGTCATCAGACTGACACTGTTCTCTTTTCCCATTTAACCTAAGGACTCGTAAGGAGATCATTAAATAAATATTTTTTTTTAGGTCATACACAGAGACAAGGAGAAAGAATATTAGTCATAGGTTTCAAAATCAAACTATGATATTTGGCCTTAGGGAGAAAACCTGTCTCTGTTGTGTAGGATATTTTTTTCCAAAATCATGTATTGGAATAATTACTCCTAGAATTTAATCATTTCACTTGTACAGTTGAAGGTTTTTGCTTGTTTGTTTGCTTGTTTTCCCCAAAGCAACTGCTTTCTATCCTTTTCATTGCAACAAACTTTCAGTACCTTTTCCTAGTGACATCTAAATATTGATGTCAGCCCTAAAGTTCATGTTACATTTTAAGTAGAGAGCATGATTGTAGCAATGAATTTTCCACAAAAGAAGTTTTGCATGTCAGCTACTGCCTGTAGTTCTCGTGAAAGTGATATGTGGAGATATTTATGTATATTAGTGGAAAGATTATTTAAAACAGCATTTTTGAGTGATAGATACAAATGACTGATAAGTTCAAGCAAATACACTACTTTCCCACTTACCACTGAAGCACTTAGTTGAAGTGAACACAAAGATCCATAGAGTATGTTGTAGAGTATATAGTTATATTCACCAGTTAGGGAAGTGGACATTGTTGTGAAAACTCTATTGAAATAATTGATAAATCAAGATCTTTCACACTTTAAAACAATCTTTTACTGGACTGAAAATCATTAGCAATACGTATTGCCATTTGCTAATCCTTAATCCTGATCAAGCTTGATCAATACATGCTTAAACAATTATTACTTAACAAGCTTGTCCTAAACTAGCTATAAGCATACAATACCATAGAACTCATGATTTCAGTTAGCAGTGGAGCCAATGGTCTTTGATCCTTCTTAGTTACCAAGATCAAGGTTATCAAGTTTTTTAACTAGGGATCTGAAGGTGAAGGGGGTTTCCTTCTTTTCTCTTCGCTTTTCTTTTCAAATTAGGGATGCTTTATACTATTCTGTTCCCACCCCTGAAAGAGAGAATTATCTCATTTGGTCTTGGAATTTTAACTTGGGGATCAGAGCTTGCTATGGATTCAGTCATTTTGCAAGATAATTCTGGTTTTATCAGTCACTCTGTCAGTACCAGCTCTGCAAGATTGTTTTGTTTCTACCAGACTTCTTCACTGTTTGTTTGTTCTTGCATGTTCTACCTTTTGCATATGTTTTTCTGATCCCCTTTTTACCACTTGTCACTTTGTTCTTGTGGTTCTATATTAAAAAATGCTCACACATTGTTACAGCCTATGACATTATTGTGTGATTGTGTATGGGTTCAAGGCACTCAAATATGGAGCTTTGTGTTACTCACATAGCTCATCAGTTAAAAGATAATGTTTGAGATCAATTTAAGAATTAAGTTTTGAGATTTTCAAAAGTCTACATGCCTTACATATTTATTATTTCATATTTTAGATAAAAACATAATTACATTTGTTCTACTGCACTATTAAATACAAGAGACCAAAGGTAATCAATGCCTGTTTCTCAAACCAAGTAACATTTTATTTGCTTGGCTCACATCCATAGTATTTGAGACTAGACTCAGTCCTATTAGGCTTGCCATGGAAACAGATACTCAAACCTGTTCAAAATAGAACAAAGGGTTAATCTATTACCTAAGCACTGTGGATCAGCAGAAGTGTTTGAGCTCAGTCCTTGGTCTTGTTTATATAGACATATATAATATACAATATAGACATACACAGTGGTTCCTAGGCTGAACTTTATGAACAGTTGTGAGAAGCCCAATGTTTATACATGAAAGGGAAAGAAGCCCTTGTATGTAAGGAATTTAGGTAGCTATTGTTCCACATTAGTAGAATAAATTTAATGAAGCCTTAGGCCAAAGCATGAGCTCTGCATTACCTGAACCTATATGTAGTGGTGATAGAGAAACAGTGAAAGACATTGTGTGGGGTTCTGGGTGGTACTGATGGGGAAGGGAGGATGTGCTTTCCAAGAACAGCACCAGATGAGAACCTGCTGCAGGAGGCAACAGAAGCCATCTTGTCCCATGACAAAGAACCACCGATCTGAAAGAACATAACATACATGTATTGAAAACTGAATAGACTATATTGGACAGAACAAAGATTATATGAGCATAAGAACCAAGAGAAAGTTTCGAGCAGGGTCTGTCCTTGGAGACAGACAACTCGAACAGATATATGGAAATGGTTAAATTCTTGCTGCATTAAATAAGAATCAACTCTTCAAGTGAATTCTGGATGCTTGGGGAATTCCATTCTGCTAGAGGAAACAACAGAATCCCCTAAAGTAAAGCAAGCAAAATTACTTATACAGTGCTTATATGGTTCAGCCTTTACCTTTACAACAAGTTTCCAGGGCCAGTACCAGGTAATTTTACATCGTACTAGATAAACTTTTTCCATTGCTATTTGATTTTTAACATTTCACTTGTAGAAGAAACCCATTCTCAGCTACTGCAACAAACACAATAACCACAAGATCTACATAGTTCCTTGTTCTTCTCCCTCTAAGTTTTGCTACATATCATTTGATTTCCTTTATAGTAACTCTTCCTTGTAAGTACAGATCCTGTTATTATTCAGTATTTTCTGAGACCAATGCCTTGGCAGCCTTGAATAGCTCAGCTAGATGGTAAAGGATCCATTGAAGCTTCTCTATGTATGCTTTCGTCCTAGAAGTGGCTTTTTATTTTTTTTTCTCCATCTCCTTTGTCTATATAGACTTGAATTTATTGTGAAGTGACTGCCAGTCTTAAAATGTCCATTTGAAGTTTGACTACTCTAACATGTTTTGAACCCAGAGAAGGTAAATTAAGTGAGAATAAAAATGAAATAAGACAAGGACTTAATTTCTTGGTAACTGATATAATGGTTACTAATTGTCCATTGTTTAGTGCATGGAAAAGGAACAGTACCTCTGCAATTCTCAGCTTTCTCTCTCTTTTAGTCAGATATGATATGTATTTGTGAGGATCCTGGGTCAACGGAAAATCAAGAAAAATACTTTTTCTCTGCTTAGCATGATGATCACAGCTATATTCTTTTACTTAAGTAAGCTGAAATCATATAGTAAAAACAATGGGTATGCTTAAGATAGAGCTATGTTAACTGAAAAATCTTTGTTTTATCAATTTGAATTCCTAAGGCAAATTGTTGAATTGAAATTACTAAACTATATAAATTTTAATATGATTCACAGGGTTTGTATTATAATTTACTGATCCCACATTTTTTAAAATGGAGACTTAAATCTAAAAGCAACTTTGTTGTTGTTGTTCCTAGCTCCTATCTTCCACTTTTTACTGAATTGATTTTTAAACACAAGTTTTCATCAGCCTTTTTTAACACATAACAGGAATCACAGATATTTTCTAGAAATGTATTTCTGGATCTAGCTTTCAGACTTGAGAATGCTTTTTAACAGCCCTTGAAATTAACAGGTAATGGGAAATGCCATTCAACTTCCACTCAACTTGCATTTCCATGTCACGGACATGGAAAATCGTGGAAGAAGCAATGAACTCTGGAACCACATTTGTTGTGTTAGACCTGGAACTACTCCTTAGTCCATGGCATTATTGCTGTGGCCAGGCTGCGTCTTGGCCAGTCATTAAGCAAGATTAATCAATATTTCATAGGCCCTGAATTTGCCCTCTGATAGATTCTGTTTTCCATAAAGGAAGTTGAAGTACATAGAGAAATGCAAGCAGGATGCTTTAACTTACTTCTACTTCTACTTCTGAGCAAACTGCTATGGAGTGTGACAAAATGACATCTCTCCACCCCTACCCTGGTCCCACTGGTTCCTGGGAATGATCATATGTCATGTGGTATGATCCCCATACCACATGATCCCCATACCACATGACATAACTGGCACACCACCACTCTAGGTCTATCAGGCCAAATCTGGTTACACACTTTATCATTTTTACATGTATTCTGAATATTGTATTTGGTTTTCCTTGCTTTGAAACCATACAAAACTTCTGAGAATTAACTTTCTTCTCTTCAGTAGCTGTGAACTCTCATTTCATTCATTTGTAATCCAGTCATTTTATTTATTTTTGCAGGGAAAATTTAATAGAAGAAAGCTGCAGTGAGAGCTCTTAATACTTTGATGTTTTGCTTTAGTAAGACATGCTTCCCTGATTTATTAGTACAATTTACAATTATATCGTAAGTAATTAAAGTAAAAACTCACTTGTCAAAATAAATGAGCGCAGTATATTTTGTGAGGAGGCAGCCTTGATGGTTAATTGCATTTGTATCCTTAGTCATTTGAAAAAAAAAAAAAAAAAAAGTTAATCTACAATGAGACTTATAGGTATGTTACTAAGAAAAAAAATCTTCTGGACTACTTTGCTGGGAGTAATGAGAGTTGTTATTTATTCATTTCACTACACCTAAATTCAGGAAGCAATTAGCAAGATCCAATTCCACACATTTTCAAATGAAACATTATGAAAAAAAAAATGAAATTTATTTTGAAAATATTTTTGATTACTTTGCTCTGTATTTACATAGCATCATTTTGAAAGGAAATATGAGAATCCAGCCTGATTCTTTTCAGGAACAAAAATAGTGTGTAAACAAAGGGAGAGAAATTAATGTAATTTAACCTTGACTTTAGCAAGGTTTTTGATATGGTTTATTGTATTTAAGTTAGTACAGTACAGTCTGGATGGGAAGGAAATTAAGCTGGTATAAACTGTATGGCTAGGCCCAGAGAGTTTCAGTTAATGGGTGACACTGCCTGGAAGCTGATAACAAGAGGAGTATTACAGGGATCTGTCCATACTGGGGCTTGTCCTGTTTAATATCTTCACCAGTGATCTACAGGAGGTGACACTGTGCATATTCAGTAAGTTCTCAAAGACACCAAACTGGGGGAGAAGAACGGCAGGGGGAAGAGTGGGGTAAGAATGTAGTTGTCATGTCAGATTGATACAACACAGCACATGGTAGTCCTCTAGAGTGACCCAGACAGGCTAGAGGAATGGTCCAGCTGGAACATTATACATTATGAAATCCAACAAGTACAATGTGAAGTTTTGTCCCTGACAAGGGAGGACCCCTGGTAACAGTAAAGACTGGGGAATGACAGTCTGGGGATCATTTCTGCAATGAAGGCCCCAGAGGGACCCTAGGGTAGTAAGCACAACATGAACCAGAAATGCACTGTGGCAGCAGAGATGGCTGAAAGCATCTGGGGCTGGGTTAACTGAAGCACATGCAGCAGGTACGGACAAGTGATTATGCCACCCATCTTTTATTCAACCCTTGTTAGACAACACCAATAGTACTGTGTCTAGATTTGTGTCTCCTTATTACAGGAAAGATATCAGTAAACTGGAGCAAATCCACAAGAATACCACCATGATGGCTGGGGCTACAGCATTTGTCCTGTGCAAAGAGGCTGAGGGATTTGTTCGGCCTGGAGAACAGATGGCTGTGGAGTCCTAACAAGCAACCACTTATGCCTGTGGAGAGGTCAGAGAGGAGATATAGTCAGGCTTTTCACAATAGTGTCTGGCAGGAGAAAGAGAGGTAATGATCAGAAGTTGAAATAAGGACGTTCCTCTGATAGAATCATAGAATGGCTCAGGTTGGAAGGGACCTTGAAGATCACTTAGTTCCAACCCCCTCTCCCGTAGGCACTCCCTCCCACACCCACTAGATTAGGTTGCCCTGGGCCTTGTCCAACCAGGTTTTGAACACCTACAGGTATGGGGCATCCACAATTTATCTGAGCAACCCCTTCTAGTGTCTCATCACCCTTACAGTGAAGAATTTTCTCATAACACCTAATCCAAATCTCCCCTCTTTTAGTTTGAAACTATTCCCCCTTGTCCTGTCATTATCTGACTGAGGAAAGTTATTCTCCACCTTTTTTATAAGCCCTCTTTAAGTATTGAAAAGCTGCAATAAGGCCACCCCAGAGCCTTCTCTTCTCCAGGCTGAACAGCCCCAGCTCTCTCAGCCTTACTTAATAGGAGAGCTGCTCCAGCACTATGATCAACTTTGTGGCCCTCCTCTGGACCCATTCTAACAGATAAACATCCTTCTTGTGCTGGGGGCCCAAATGTGGATGCAGTAGTCCAAGTGGAACCTAACAAGGGCAGAGAGAGACCTGTTGGCCACTCCGCTTTTGATGCAACCCAAGACACTGTTAGCCTTCTGAGCTACCAGCACACAGTGCTGGCTCATGTTGAGCTTTTTTCCCACCATAACCCCCAAGTTTCTTTCTGCAGGGCTGCTTTCAATGACTTTTCCATCCAATTTCTACTCTTCTCTGGGACTGCCCTGAGTGAAGCACCTTGCACTCAGGAGGTTCATATGAGCTCAAATCTCAACTTTGTCCAGGTCCCTTTGAATGGCATCCCTTCATTCTTTTGACGGAGAGCCAGTGACCATCACACTCTGGGTGTGACCTTCATGCCTATTCCTTATCTAGACAATGGTCCACCAATCAAATCCATATCTCTCAATTCTGGAGATCAGGATGTCATGTGGGACCATGTCGAAAGCCTTACAGAAGTCCAGGTAGATGACATATGTCAGTCTTTCCTTGTCAACTGATGTAGTCACTCCATCACAGAAGGCCACCAGAATGGTCAGGCAGGATTTGTCCTTGCTGAAGCCTTGCTGGCTGTCCTGGATCACCTCTTTGTCTAACATGTGCTTTGACATTGCTTCCAGGAGGTTCTTCTCCATGATCCTCTCAGGCACACAGGTGAGGATCACCGGTTTATAGTTCCCTGCCCCCCCCCTTTCTACCTTTTTTAAAAAGGGGGGTGATGTTTCCCCTTTTTGCAATCACCAGGGTATTCACTTGATTACCAGGATTTTTCAAATACTATGGAGAAAGGTTTGGCAACTCCACCAGCCAAGTCCCTGAGGACCCTGGGATGCATGTCATCAAACCCTATAGACTTGTACCTGTTCAGTTTCACCAGGCGGTCTTGAACCTGCTCTTTGGTTACAATGGGAGTGACTGTGCTCCCCTAGCCCTCATCTATGGTTTCAGGGAAATGAGAGATGGGAAGCCTGACTAGCAGTGAAGACTGAGACAAATAAGTTGTTGAGTACCTCAGCCTTCTCCATGTCTGTTGTTACCAGTTCACCCTTGCCATGGGGAGAGGGTGTACACTCCCCTTGGCCTTTCTCTTCTGAACAATACAGAATACCTTCTTGTTACATCCCTTGCCAACAATACAGAATTCCTTTTTGTTACATCCCTTGACAAGCTCAGTTCCATCATTGCCTTGACTTTCATGATCCTTGTGGTGGTTTTACCCTGTTGGAAAGCTGAGATTCACCACAGCCACTCTCTCACTACCCCTCCTCAAAGGGAAAAGGGAAGAAAACACAACACAAAGTGCTCAAGGGTTGAGATAAGAACAGGGAGATCACACAACAATTATCATCACAAGAAAAACAGACTTAGTGTAGGGAGATTACAGACATTTATTACTTATTGCTAACAAGCTAGAGAAGTGAGAAACAAAGGAAACAAATTAAAAACACCTTCCCCCCATACACCCTCTTCCACATTCTCCCCCAAGAGGCACACAGGAACAGGGGAATGGGGGTTGTGGTCATTCTAGAGCACTTTGTCTCTGCCGTTGTTTCAAAGTCACTGTCTTCCCCTGCTCCAGTATGGGGTCCGTCCCATGGGATGCAGTTCTTCACAAACTGATCCTACGTGGGCTTCCCACAGGCAGCAGCTCTTCAGCAACCGCTCCAAATGTGGGTTAGTAACACAGGGTCCATCCGTCAGGATTAAAATGCTCCAACTTGGGTCTCCAAAGCTTCTCTCCCAGTTGCTATCATGCAACATATTTATTTATTTATTTATTTATTTATTTATTTATTCATTTATTCATTTATTCATTTTATTTATTTCCATTTCCATTAAATATGCTCTCACAGAAGTGCAAAAAACTTTGCTTTTTATCTTAACTCTGACCAGCACTGCATCCCTTTGGAGCCAGCTGAAACTAGCCCTTATCTAACATGGGACAGCTTCTGGATTCTTCTCACAGAGCCCACCTGTGCAGCCCCCCACTACCAAAACCTTGCTATGTGAACCCACTACAGTCCCATCCCTGCACATTCAAAGAGAATCTCTGTACTCTTCCCTGGCTACACTTTTTGCATGTGAGTACAGGGGTTTTTGAAGTTTTCCAGACAAGGCATTAAGCAACCTCCCCTGACCACAGAGATTCTCCTGCTTAAGCAGGAGTTTGGATTAGAGATCAAATGAGGTACCTTAACACATGAATTGCCCTCTGGTCCTAATTTTATTTGGGCAGGACAAGATGGAGTCAGAAAAATGTAGGAGATATTTAATCTGTAAATTCTTTATGCACTCTTCATAAAGTCTCTAATAGGTTGTGACTGTCACATCTCATTACACTGAGTACTGAGATACTTTAAAAAGTCAACTTTATTTGAATTTCTTCTAAAAAATTTCAATTACATAGATATAATCTGTTCTAATTTGTCCATGATCCTTGATCTATTTGGAGAAACATTAGTACCATCTCAATTTTTGTTTATTTCCATGTCTCATTTTCAAATAAAAGTAAGTAAATCAAAATACATTTAAAACATTAGCAATTAATTAAAACAGAAATATTTAAAATATAAGATTAATTCACTCACCATATATTTATTATGTTTGTATCATATTGACATGACTATAGGTATGTTTCATTCATATTCAGTGTTTTATAGTTGTACTTTTATTTTATTTTATTTTATTTTATTTTATTTTATTTTATTTTATTTTATTTTATTTTATTTTATTTTTTTTATTTCCACCATGTTCTTTTGTGAGAAGTACCTCAATAATTTTCTCAGACACAGTCTTCTGTGAAGCTATTTTATTCACAATTGCAATGGCAGGCATTCTGCAAGCAAATATACATGTACATGTAAATCATAGCTTATGATATACACTCAGCAAATGTATATCATAACCTTATTATCCCTATTACCTGACACTTGATTCTTCCTGTTTCCTCATTGGCTGAGTACTACAGGTTCATAAACAAATCAATGGTTATTACTTATAGACACAGAGAAGGCAGAGATACTGAATGCTTTCTTTGTTTCAGTCTTTGCTTCAAGGACACTCCCCCGGGACTCCTCGCCCCTGGCAATAGGACAAAGGGTCTGGGAAATGGAGGGCTCCCGCCTGGTGGACGTGGGAGTGGTTCAAGAGCATCTGAGTGGGCTCAACGCACACAAATCCATGGGTCCCAATGGGATGCATCCTCATGTGCTAAGGGAGCTGGCAGATGTGATCGCTGAACCGCTCTCTATCATCTTTGAAAGGTCCTGGAGAATGGGTGAGGTGCCTGAGGACTGGAGGACAGCCAATGTCACTCCGATCTTCAAGAAGGGAAGGAAGGAGGATCCGGGTAACTAACTACAGGCCAGTCACTCTCACCTCTGTCCTTGGAAAGGTATTGGAGCAGCTTGTTCTGGATGCCATCTCCAAGCAATTGGAAGAGAAGAAGGTCATGAGGAGTAGCCAGCATGGATTCACCAAGGGGAATTCGTGCTCGACCAACCTCATTCCCTTCTATGATGGCAACACCAGCAGGGTAGATGGGGGGAGAGAGGTGGATGTCATCTACCTTGACTTTAGCAAGGCTTTCAATACTGTCTCCCATGACATCCTACTAGGAAAGCTGAGAAAGTGTGGGATAGATGAATGCACAGTAAGGTGGGTTGAGAACTGGCTGACTGGCTGAGCTCAGAGGGTGGTGATCGGCAGAGCAGAGTCCGGCTGGAGGCCTGTGACTAGCGGTGTTCCCCAGGGGTCAGTGCTGGGTCCAGTGTTGTTCAACATCTTCATCAACGACCTTGATGAGGGAATAATGTCTGCCCTCAGCAAGTACGCCAATGACACAAAGCTGGCAGGAGTGGCTGACACACCAGAAGGCTGTGCTGCCATTCAGCGAGACCTGGACCGGCTGGAGAGATGGGCAGGAAGAAACCAAATGAGATTTAATAAGAGCAAGTGTAGAGTCCTGCACTTGGGAAGGAACAGCCGCATGTATCAGTACAGGCTGGGGGACGACCTGCTGGAGAGGAGCTCCGAGGAGAAGGACCTGGGGGTCCTGGTGGACGACAGGTTGGCTATGAGCCAACACTGTGCCCTTGTGGCCAAGAGGACTAATGGGATCCTGGTGTGCATTAAAAGGAGCATGGCCAGCAGGTCAAGGGAGGTGACCTTCCCCCTCTACTCTGCCCTGGTCAGGTCTCAGCTGGAGTACTGTGTCCAGTTCTGGGCTCCCTGCTACAAGAAAGACAGGGATCTCCTGGAAAGAGTCCAGAGGAGGGCCACAAAGATGGTACGGGGCCTGGAGCAACTTCCCTGTGAAGAAAGGCTGAGAGACCTGGGTCTGTTCGGCCTGGAGAAAAGAAGACTGAGAGGGGATCTCCTCAATGTATATAAATATCTGAGGGGTGGGGGACAGGAGGATGTAGCCAACCTCTTCTCAGTGGTTTGTGGGGATAGGACAAGGGGCAATGGCTGCAAGTTAGAGCACAGGAAGTTCCGCACTGACATGCAAAAGAACTTCTTCATGGTGAGGGTGACGGAGCATTGGAACAGGCTGCCTAGGGAGGTTGTGGAGTCTCCTTCTCTGGAGATATTCAAGGCCCGTCTGGACGCCTACCTGGGCAGCCTGCTCTGAGGAACCTGCTTTGGCAGGGGGGTTGGACCTGGTGATCTTTCGAGGTCCCTTCCAACCCCTACAGTTCTGTGATTCTGTGATTCTGTGATTCTGTGATTCTGTGATTCTGTGATTCTGTGATTCTGTGATTACCATGCCATATATGTACAATTTTATTTGACCAACCATTAATTACTCCTTTTCATTTTTTGTTTCCTTCTTCTCATGACTAGACGGCCTACGATTTTTGTTTTTACCAATTTCACACTGTTTGTCCTGCTTTTCTTAGCTATCTTATTTTGGGGCATTGGGATCTCCCCCTCATCTGAGTAACACACTGCCCACTGTTAATGCCACTGTCATGCCTGCACAATCACTTCTGAATATTCAAGGTTAGAGGAATTTTCCACTGCATAAACACATTTTACTGCAAAAACGCAGTTTTGTTTTCAGACTTTTAAGCACATTTGCTGGTATAAGAGGATTTAGTCTATGTGATCATAGACTTTGCATTTTTCTTTTTTTTTTTTTTTCCTGTTTGCTCATTATTTTTAATGAACTCATTACATGGATGATTAGGCCTATAAGAAACAATATACATGTTTATCTGAGGAGAAATTTGTTTCTCTAAAAATGTTAGAAGTAAGTAGAAAGGATAAATTATTTCAGACAGGTTGCTCCACCATTCTCCTCTCTTTCCTTTCATATATCATCTATTATTACTGTAGCTATGTAAGTAGGATCAGTCCCATCCATTTTGCTGTGCATGTATTCAAGGGGTGTGGTGTTTAGATATTAAACTTACTGCTCTGTAAGCATTTCCTAATTATTTCAGGAATAGGGTGGCTGGATTAATGAATCCAGTAGACCATCTTTTAATTTTAATTTTAAATTTGGTTGACCACTGTTAATTTTACTGAATTATATGTTCCTTAGTAACTGAAATTTCTCTATCACTCTTTCTGTTATTAATGTTATGCAGTTAGAATTACTGATTTATTTTTATTTTTTTAAATTTGTCTCTAGATTTAAATAAAATTAATTATTTGCATTGTTGAAATTTGCAAAATCATTATTCTCTGTTTTGGAATCAACAGTAAAATATCTAAAGGATAACAGCTTAACAGCATCATGTCTAATTGCTATAGTTTTGTGATCTTGTTTCGTGTTTTCTAGGTATTTTGTTTGTTTGTTTTTCAGAGTTTCTGATACATGGCAATATTTCTACATTTTTGTGTAGTTTATTGTTTCTTAAATAATAAAAAATAAAATTAAATCCTACAAGGACCGATTAAAGTGTTTTTGACCAGTCAGGTGAATTTTATCATCTGTTTCTTCTTTATGCAGACTTTTGATGACACATCCAAATAACTCCAACAAACTGGGAAGAAATATAAGAAATTAATCTATGTTGTAACTCATTTCTTTAATTCCATTTTAATTGCCTCTGCAGTTCCTGATGGCGAGACGAAGATCATTTGAGATAAAAACATAAAGACTATTTCAGGAAAATGATCATAAAAGAATCAGATACTTAACAGAAGACTAGTGTTTATTTAGATATAATAAACAAATGTATTATATTTCAGTTAATACATAAAATAATTAAAATACATTTTTATATACATTGTTTCTATAATTTTGCAGTGTTGAGCAATTATACAGTGTCTCCACAATTTATCTTTGCAGTTCCATTTTTTTTCCATTAGATGTAAGAAAACTTTAATAATCAATCATTACATTCCTCAAACTTTGTAAAGCAAAACATTTTTGTTGGCTACATATTTTCCTTGATCAGAATAAATAATATGCTTCCTAGATCAATTGTTCAGCTACACTAGTATTTTGTCTACAGCAAATCATGGGAGAAGCCATGAAGAACAGTCAGATAAGCTTGGCTGTTTTCTGCAGACTCTGCAGATCCACAGTGGTTGTACTGGGGTTTTAGAAGGTATATAGCCATTTTTTCTGTTATTTATGTGATGATGACCCTACTGCTACTAAATGTCTAATCCTATAGGGAAGCTTCTGGTATTGTCTCCCTCCATTAACTCCTATGACAGAGGGATGAAAGAAATTCTTTTCAACTATTCTGCAGAGGGGCATTTTATTTTATCTATATTAAATCAGTTACCAACCTATTTACCACATTCATATATATTTTTTTTAAACCGTTTCTTTCCAAAGTCAGAAATTCCATTTCCTACGTTATTTTAGCTGTTTTTCTCCATATCTTTTCTGACACTGCTATATCCTCCCTGAGATGCAAAGACCAGAATTGTATAGTTCTTAAGATGTGAGCATAACAAGGTTTTATACAGCACCAAAATAATAACTCTAATGTATTCTCAAATTTTGCTAGTTTTGTTGTTTGTTGTTGTTGTTGCTGTTGTTGTTTTTTGCTTTGTTCTGTTTTTTGGCAAATGCCATATGTTGAGCCAATTATTTCAAAGGACTCACAACAATGGCTCTGCTGCCCTGTAAGTGCTAACATTTTTAACACTGCATATATACGTTGTTTAGATAAAATTTTATCTCACAAAACTTTATTTTGAAATTTTCAGTGTTATATTCGGTTATGCTGATCTTTGTTTTTG
>NC_140123.1:47274050-47438266 GCF_964035555.1 Netta rufina | reverse complement strand
TGAAAGGATGTTGCTACAGGAGGGTGTTGGTTTCTCTTCACAGTTGACAAGTGACAGGATGAAATGGTTTCAAACTGTGAATGGGGAGGTTTAGATAGGACATTAGGAAGAGTTTCTTCATGGACAGAGTCAAGCAGTGGAACAGGCTGCCCAGGGAGCCTCTTCCTGGAAGTATTCAAGATGTGTGGATGTGGGACTAAGAGACACGTTTTAGTGATAAGACCTTGGCTGATTGGTCTTGGCAATCTGGAAGATCTTTTTTACACTAGATGATTCTATAATTCTATGACTATGACTATATGGGACCTTGTCAAAGTGAGGAGAGGAAACACTAAAACATGCGCCAAACTGTTTCTGGAGCACTAATGTATGTCAATTTGCTTTTTCCTATCATATTTTTGCAAAAATAATTTTTTTATTGTCCTTCACCCTGTATTTATAATCCCTGCTAAAGAATGTGATGAAGCGTTTTAGGAAATTGGAAAATGTTGTGGTTTAACCCAGCCAGCAGTTAAGCACCACACAGCCATTCGCTCACCCTCCCCAGTCCCTCTCTGGTGTGGGGGAGAGAATCAGAAAAATGAAGCCTCTAGGTTGAGATAAAGACAGTTTATTAGGACAGAAAAAGAAAGGAAATAATAATAATAATAGTACAATAATAATACCAATAATAATAGTACTACTAATAATGATGTGTACAAAACAAGTGATGCACACTGCAATTGTTCACCACCCATTAACCGATGCACAGCCTATCCCTGAACAGCCAGTTCCCCCACTTCAGCCAGCCACCCCGTATTAATTGTTCAGCATGACATCAGATGGTTTGAAATACCCCTTTAGCCATTTTGGGTCAGCTGTCCTGGGTCTGTCCCCTCCCATCTCCTGCTACATGCCCAGCCTGCCCGCTGGCAGGACAGTTTGAGAAACTGAAAAATCTTTGGTTTACTGTAAGCACTGTTCTGCAACAATTAAAACATCAGCATGTTATCAACATTATTCTCATCCTAAATCCAAAACACAGCACCCTACCAGTTACTAGGAGGAATATTCTAGCTGAAACCAGGACAGAAAACATAGGATTAGGAAAGGGGATTATTCATAAGAGCAAAAGCATTCTAAAATGTCGAGGTCATGGATACTTTTTCTGTTCTGTTGAGCTAACCTTTCAGAATTTCGGTTCTGTTGTTGGTACAGACTAGCAATGTAATTGGAAAAAAAGTTTTTTAACATTTAAAACATCATTGACTCCAGCTTTGGTTTATTTATATATATATGTATGTGTATATATATATACACATACTGAAATTGTATTTTTATATAAGCATAGCTTTGTGTGATTTATATTTATGCATTTGCTATTAAAACTCTATGAAATAATATAAAGAACTTGTAATTCTCGTCAACTGTTTCCATTAGGCAAATAGACATTACAAGTCCCTGAATTCTTCGTGTAATTAAAGATATTCTCTGGACATTAACCCCTACTTCTGCAGGATACAGAATGTATTTTGCTCATAATTTTTAAAACATTCTTTCAACTTAACTTTATTTATTTATTTATTGAAAAATTCCGTAAATTCACTATTTCCATCTATTTTTTTTAGCAGAACATTTTATTTAAAATTTTAATTTGTGTCAACTGAAAGTAACATTAAAAGAACAGTTACTTTGTAAAGTAACTGTTTTTTGTATTTTTGTAAAATATCATAAAAAGTTAATGATGACAATGTGTGATAAAACCAAATCATATTACATTAAAAATTTCCCAAACTGTCATTGGAAATTTCTCCTTCATAGATTCTGTATATAGCAAAATCAACTCAATTGCTTGCCCAAATTCCAGTGTGTTTTTACTTCACTGTTTATTAAGGTCATCAATCTCTTATGACCCAGGCATTAAGTACAGTAAAATAAATAAATAAGTACATACATAAATACATAAATAAAAATGATTTAAATTATAATGCAACTATAACTTAAACAGAATGCTACTGAAAACACTGTGTTTCTCTCTGCTGATATCAATAACCTTACTATCAAACCTCAACCAATACTTGTGCTTAAGTGTAATGATTGGTGCTATTTTTGTTATTTGAAGTTGAAGGATTAAAATAAAATATTTTTAATCCAAAATACATGATAACCCTTCTATTTGAACTAAATAAACTGAATTACATCACTTTTATGAGTTAGATCTACTAAGATTTTTACTACCAAGTTTGATCATCATTCACTTCAGAATTTATTTACCAAGCCTCACTGTTTTAAGTTGTCATAATCAACTTCAGGTTTGGGTTCCTTCCTCACCTCTACATTATTCCATTGAAAATCAGCTCAGATAACAGGTTCTAATTTAAATTGAGACAGATATGGGTTAATTATCCTTTAATAGCATATAATTTGCTGGCAATCAGTGAGCTATACATTCAAGATGAATATCAGCAATACAATAAATAAACCACAATACTAAACACAAAATGTTAATAAATACATTTCTGAACATCATTCAGTAACTAATACCAAAATATTCTACTTTCTCCCTGCCCCACCACAACTGCACATTCTGTGTGGGCTTTCTTAACATTCATCTCTGTGAAGAAAGTGGTTTAATAAACCTCAATGGTAATGAGATTACTGAAAACAGAGTTCCTACTCATACCTCCCATGTCCCTGAAGACCGGACTCAACTAGTTTTAATTTAGGGATTTAAAAGCTTTTATTTAGATTCAGCCTATGGTAGGAGTGAACAAAAAGACATATTTTACCAAAAATGCAGAATATTTTCTACCTTTGTAACTATATACATACCAGAATTAAATAGTCAAATCAGAGAGAAGTTTAAATATATTTCAACCTCACTAAGAATAAAGTGTCAGAATGCCAATAAAGGTATCTGAGAAGTAAATTGTTCACAAATACATGGAAATGAAGTAGATATTGAAGAAAGAGTAAAAGCTGTCCTGGTATACAAATGAAAAATAAAAAATGAAAATGCTTTTTACATGGGTGTGTGTGGTGGTTTTACCGTGCTGGGCAGCTAAACCCCACAACCGCTCTCTCACTCCCCCTCCTTTAGATAAGGAGGGGGAGAAGTAAAGCAAAGAACAACTCACGGGTTGAGATAAGGATAATTTAATTAAAGGGAAATAATTATAATAATTAAATAAAGACTACCATGAACTAAACAATTTAACTAAGGGGAAATAAAAGGGAAAGGGGAAAAAGGGAGGAAAACAAACAAACAAAATAAATGAAAGCGATATGGAAGTGCAGAGGAAAGAAATTACTCTCTACTTCCCACAAATGAGCGATGATTGACCACGTCCTTGAAGCAAGGCCTCAACGCACGCAGCCGGTGTTCGAGAGGAGGACCGACGTCTTCTCAACGAGAGCCCACCCCTCCCCTCTTCTTCCTGTTTCCACCTTTTATTGCTGAGTGTGACACCACATGGTATGGAATATCCCTTTGATTGGTTTAGGTCAGCTGCCCTAGTGATGTTTCTCTCCTCACTTTTTTGCCCACCCCCTAGGAGGGTTAGAGAAAGGCCCAATGCTGTGCCACTGCTGCTCAGCAGTAGACACAACACTGGTGTGATAACACTGCTGTTCCAGCTACAAGTACAGAGTACGGCACTGAATGGGCTGCTGCCGGGAAAGTTAACATTCCAGCCAGACCCAGTACACCTCCACCCCTTATTCCATAACATTTGTGTCACACTCAGATCCCCATACTTTAGCATACAAGCATTCTCATCATTATCCCTTGTCCTTTAACAGGACAAGGATTTAACAGGACAGGATTAATAGGCAGATGTATCTTTTCATTCCATAGGTCTTTCTTGGAAAATGTTCATAAGAACTGTTGATGATTAGGTCTTCATCTGCCAAAGTGGCCACTCAAGGCAGGCGGAGTTGGATGTCTGGACACCAGCACCAGCTTAGCTCAAGTCCTTGTTGCACTGCCCGGCTCCTTGCAAAGTTGACCTGTCGTTGATCCTACAGCATCTTCCTACAACATATAATCTAGATTATAGATTAGTTTTCTCTCAATGTCAAATCTCCTTGAGGCACACACTTGATATCCCCATTCTTTTGCATGACCCACCAGGTATACCCTGGTCCTTGGGCGAAGACAATCCCACGAGTGGGTTTGCCTTTTCCCGAGGCAGGAGCAACCCACACTGCCTTCCCCATCCACCTTCCTATATGCACTACGGGAACCTTAGCTCCTTTCACAGTGTGTAGGGGTTTTGTTTCGGCAGGACCAGCACGGCTGTCAGACCCCCTATTGTTAACTAGCCAAGTGGCTTCTGGTAGATTTGTGTCCCATTGTTTCCACGTCCCAGCACCTAATGCTCGTAACATAGTCTTTAACAGTCCATTGTACCTCTCAACCTTCCCAGAGGCTTGTGGGTGGTAAGGGATGTGGTACACCCACTCAATACCATGCCTCTTTGCCCAGGAGGTAACAAGATTGTTTCGGAAATGACTCCCATTGTCAGACTCAATTCTCTCTGGTGTACCATGACACCACAATACTTGTCTTTCCAGGCCCAAGATAGTGTTTCGGGCTGTGGCATGGTTTACAGGGTATGTTTCCAGCCACCCAGTAGTTGCTTCTACCATGGTGAGTATGTACCGTTTGCCTTGGCGAGTTTTTGGGAGTGGTCCGATATAGTCAATTTGCCAGGCCTCACCATATTGAAACCCTAACCATCTCCCCCTGTTCCAGGGAGATTTTACCTTCATGGCTTTCTTGATTGCAGCACAGGTCTCACACTCATGGGTAACCTGTGTGATGGCCTCAATGGTCAAGTCCACCCCTCGATCACGAGCCCATCTGTAAGTGGCATCTCTCCCCAGATGTCCTGATGTTTCATGGGCCCATCGAGCTACAAACAGCTCACCCTTACGTTCCCAGTCTAGGTCCACCTGAGCCACTTCAATTTTCGAAGCTCGATCCACTTCTTTGTTGTTCTGATGTTCTTCAGTAGTGCGACTCTTGGGCATGTGGGCATCTACATGACGTACTTTAACATCCAGGTTTTCTACCCGGGCAGCAATATCTTGCCACAGGGTAGCAGCCCAGATAGGCTTACCTCTGCGCTGCCAGTTGCTCTCTTTCCATTGCTGCAGCCACCCCCACAGAGCATTTGCCACCATCCATGAGTCAGTATAAAGATACAATACTGGCCAATTTTCTCTTTCGGCGATATCTAGGGCTAGTTGTATGGCTTTTACTTCTGCATACTGACTCGACTCACCTTCCCCTTCCATGGCTTCCACAACTCGTCGTATGGGATTCCACACAGCAGCTTTCCATTTCCGATGGCTCCCTATCACACGGCAGGATCCGTCAGTAAACAACACATACTGCTTTCTGTCTTCTGGCAATTCATTGTATGGTGGTGCCTCTTCAGCACGGGTTACCTCTTCTGTTGGCACTCCGAAATCTCTGCCTTCCGGCCAGTCCATAATCTCTTCCAGGATTCCTGGGCGATTGGGTTTTCCCATTCGAGCCCGCTGTGTAATTAACGCTATCCACTTACTCCATGTAGCATCAGTTGCATGGTGTGTAGTGGGAATTTTCTCTTTGAACATCCAATGTAACACAGGTAGCCGCGGTGCCAAGAGGAGCTGTGCCTCTGTACCCACAACTTCTGAAGCGGCTCGAACACCCTCATATGCTGTGAGTATTTCCTTTTCAGTTGGGGTGTAATTGGCTTCTGATCCTCGATAGCCCCGACTCCAGAAGCCCAGAGGTCGACCTCGAGTTTCTTCTGGGGTTTTCTGCCAAAGGCTCCAGGTGAGCCCATGCTCCCCAGCTGCAGTGTACAGTATATTTTGCACAGCTGGTCCAGTACGGACAGGCCCAAGGGCTACTGCACGAGCTATTTCTTGTTTGATTTGTTCAAATGCCTGTTGTTGCTCAGGGCCCCACTCAAAATAGTTTCTCTTTCGAGTCACTCGATATAGAGGACTCACAAGCTGACTATAGCCTGGCACATGCATTCTCCAGAATCCCACGAGGCCTAGGAAAGCTTGCGTTTCCTTTTTGCTAGTTGGCGGAGACATTGCTGTTATTTTATTGATCACATCCATTGGAATATGGCGACGTCCATCCTGCCATTTTACCCCCAAGAACTGGATTTCCTGTGTAGGCCCCTTGACCTTGCTCTTTTTAATGGCAAAACCAGCTTTCAGGAGAATTTGGATTATTTTCTTCCCTTTCTCAAAAACTTCTTCTGCTGTGTTGCCCCACACGAGGATGTCGTCAATGTACTGAAGATGCTCAGGAGCTCCCCCTTGCTCCAGTGCAGACTGGATCAGTCCATGGCAAATGGTAGGGCTGTGTTTCCACCCCTGGGGCAGCCGATTCCAGGCGTATTGGATGCCCCTCCAAGTGAAAGCAAACTGCGGCCTGCATGCTGCTGCTAAAGGGATGGAGAAAAATGCATTAGCAATATCAATTGTGGCATACCACTTGGCTGCCTTTGACTCTAGTTCGTACTGAAGTTCTAGCATGTCTGGCACTGCAGCACTCAGTGGTGGCGTGACTTCATTCAGGCCTCGATAGTCCACTGTTAGCCTCCACTCGCCATTAGACTTTCGTACTGGCCATATAGGACTATTAAAGGGTGAGCGAGTCTTGCTGATTACTCCCTGACTCTCCAGTCGGTGAACCAACCCATGGATGGGAATCAGGGAGTCTCGGTTGGTGCGATATTGCCGTCGGTGCACCGTTGTGGTAGCAATTGGTACCTGTTGTTCTTCAACCTTCAGCAATCCTACAACAGAAGGGTCTTCTGAAAGGCCAGGCAGGGTAGACAGCTGCCTAATCTTCTCTGTGCTCAAAGCAGCTATGCCAAAAGCCCACCGGTATCCTTTTGGATCCTTGAAGTACCCTCTCTTGAGATAGTCTATGCCAAGGATGCACGGAGCCTCTGGGCCAGTCACAATGGGATGCTTTTGCCACTCATTCCCAGTTAGACTCACTTCAGCTTCCAGTACAGATAGTTGTTGGGATCCCCCTGTCACTCCAGAGATACAGGTGAGTTCTGTCCCTTGGTAGCCTGATGGCATTATGGTACATTGTGCGCCAGTGTCCACTAAAGCTTTGTATTCCTGTGGTTCTGATGTTCCAGGCCATCGGATCCACACAGTCCAATAAATCCGGTTATCCCTCTCCTCTACCTGGCCAGAGGCAGGGCCCCTCTAGTCCTGGCTGGAGCGTCTGCCACTTAATTCTTGCAAATGCACAAATTCTGGCAAATGAGAGGTAGAGGTCCCTTCATCGTGGTCAAGAATAACATCAGCTCTTCTACTGCCTCTGGGGTACTGCCCAATAGAAACTGGAGCAGCATTTCTCTTAGGAGCCCCTCTTCTTGCTGCTGTATTTCCTTTCAGTTCACGTACCCGAGCAGCTAGGGTTGAAGTAGGTACACCATCCCATTTCCTCATATCTTCCCCATGGTCACGCAGATAAAACCACAAGGTGCCACGTGGTGTACGTCTTGGGTACTCTCTCTCTTGAGCAGGCGAATGCTGATTCTTAGTGGCTGAAGTATCACTCTGTCTAGATGAGGGGGAATATACTTTCTCCACAAGCTTGTCAAGTCCTTTAGACAATTTCTCCACAGCTGAGACACAGGACTGTAGTGGAGCAGAGAGATTGTCTTCATATTTTTGAAGTTGGCAGGAGACATCATACATTGTTGGTCCCATCCCCTCATCCCAGTGAATTGCTGCCAGGGTACTGGCATGTGCTGCTGGTGCACTCCGCACAAATTTACGCCACATGGATGTTGTGCACTGGACTTCATCGGGGTCTTGAGGTGTCTGGGCATTGTCCAAATCACTATAAATCATCTCCCGCACAGCTAATTCCCGCAGATGTTGGAGACCTTTATCCACAGTGGTCCACTTGCCTATGTGATATACAATATCTTCCTTATGGGGATATCTTTCTTTGATAGCTGCCAGGAGTCGTCTCCAGAGGCTGAGGGCCTGTGCTCCTCTCCCGATTACTTTGTCGATTACCCTTTCTCTAGAGAGGGATCCCAGCTGCTTGGCTTCATTGCCTTCTAATTGTAGGCTACTGGCCCCAGTATCCCAGCATCGGAGCAGCCAAGTGAGGATGTGTTCACCTGGGCGTCGACCATAATCCTTTCGTATTTCTCGCATCTCACTCAGGGATAAGGATCGAGTGATTTCTGATTCCATTATGATTTCCGTCTTGTCTTCCTGCTGTTTTTGTGATGGCTCTGCTTTAGAGGTGCCTGCCAATTCCCCTTCTCCCTCCTTCTTAGGAGAGCCTTCTTCCCTTACTAAACGAGCTGACCTCCGTTTCCATTGTTTTGACTTGACTATGGGGGCGACTGATACCATAGTTGGTTGGTCCTCTGGGTCAGCCACAGCATGTGTTACTTGGTCATCAGATTCAGAGACTTCCTCCCTCTCTTCAAGTTGCTGGATGATGTTAAACAGTGTTTGATAGGAATAAACCAGGACCCAGCACAATGCTGCAAGCTGTTGTTCTCCGGCATTATCAGGATCAGGACATACAACTCTCAAACATTCTACCAAGTTTTTAGGATTTAGCACTTGCTCAGGGGTGAAGTTCAAAACTATTGGAGGAGACACTCGTGACAGGTATCTGCTAACATCATCCCACACACCGTGCCACTCACCACGAGACTGTTTTGGGACAGATTCCCAAATAAGTTTTCTAAACAATCAACTAATCTTAGAGAGAAAATGAAACCTGTTATTCAGAATTAGAAATAGCAATACATGGGTTACAGATGGATCTTCAAAATACTCCCAAACTGTTGTAATTATCCCACTGTGAAAGAAGGGAAAGGTACCATTCCTGATATTATTAATAAACTGGTGTCCAGATGAGAAAAGGAAGGCAGTGTAGTTCTGAATATTCTCTGAAAGATAGTTTCCATGGGACCCAAATGATAACAGCGCAGAGCCTGAATTCCAGAGTAAAACCAAGGTCAGTGCTTGGCAGCACAACGAATTAAAAAAAGTGAACACAGATTGTAGCACTTGGTCGGATCGGATATATAGGAGAAAGGAGAATATGACACGAATTGCATGACATATGAACAAAGCCATTATTATTAACAGGGCAAGGAACATGGTTACTAGCAAGCAAGTGTGTTAGTTGTATGCGTTTAATCAATTCTATTGTTATCTCAACCCTTCGAGCCCCACGTTGGGCGCCAAAAAGGACTGTGGTGGTTTTACCGTGCTGGGCAGCTAAACCCCACAACCGCTCTCTCACTCCCCCTCCTTTAGATAAGGAGGGGGAGAAGTAAAGCAAAGAACAACTCACGGGTTGAGATAAGGATAATTTAATTAAAGGGAAATAATTATAATAATTAAATAAAGACTACCATGAACTAAACAATTTAACTAAGGGGAAATAAAAGGGAAAGGGGAAAAAGGGAGGAAAACAAACAAACAAAATAAATGAAAGCGATATGGAAGTGCAGAGGAAAGAAATTACTCTCTACTTCCCACAAATGAGCGATGATTGACCACGTCCTTGAAGCAAGGCCTCAACGCACGCAGCCGGTGTTCGAGAGGAGGACCGACGTCTTCTCAACGAGAGCCCACCCCTCCCCTCTTCTTCCTGTTTCCACCTTTTATTGCTGAGTGTGACACCACATGGTATGGAATATCCCTTTGATTGGTTTAGGTCAGCTGCCCTAGTGATGTTTCTCTCCTCACTTTTTTGCCCACCCCCTAGGAGGGTTAGAGAAAGGCCCAATGCTGTGCCACTGCTGCTCAGCAGTAGACACAACACTGGTGTGATAACACTGCTGTTCCAGCTACAAGTACAGAGTACGGCACTGAATGGGCTGCTGCCGGGAAAGTTAACATTCCAGCCAGACCCAGTACAGTGTGTGTGTGCTTTGACCTGCTTTATGCAGACAAAAATAGGTATATATATATAATTGTCATGAAAATTCTCTGTTGTTAAATTTATGTAAATAATTATTTACAATATGAGTCATAATGTAGATGGTGTTCATAACAGTTTGAGGAATCTTTTGATTGAAATATTGAAAGGAACATTCAGACACAGATGATCAATACATGGTTCTGAAGCTGGTGTCACCAGCACAATTTTATGTTTTTTGATCATGAGATGGTATATACAACACCAGACCTACTGGTGCCTGATGGGATGCACCTTTCTTGGAGAAGGGAAAGGAACTTTTGCATGGGATTTAACAGGGCTGCCTGATAGGCCTTTAAACTAGATTTGAAGGGGAAAGAAATAAAGTCAGATTCACCACTGATAAGCTATGGGACAACTTACCAAAATCTAAGGGACTGCATGCTAGTGAGATTCAGTCTGCTCCATGGGTACAATGAAAAACATATGAAATGTTTCTACATCAATGCACACAACATAAGGAACAAGTAAGAGCAAATAAAGTTGATGTCGTCATTAGAGTGTACTGTAGGCCACAAAGCCAGGATGATGACACCGATGAATTGTTCTTTAAGGAACTAAAAGATACCACTAGATCAGTTGCCCTTGTCCCTATGGGTGTCTTCAACTTGTCAGGCATTAAATGGGAATACAACACAGCTACTACAAACAGGTTCATCAAAACACCTTGATGATAACTTCTTCATAACCACTGAGGGAGGGACTAGGAAAGGTGCTCTCCTAGTTTTGTTGCTTGTAAACAGAGAAGGTGTGATGTGTGAAATGGCAGTTTGTGGCCATCTTGGTCATAGCGACCTTGAAGCAGTTGATTGTAAAATCTTTACTGACAGGAGGAAATCTTCCAGAAAAAAACTCAACCCTGGATATGGGAAGAACAGATATGAGGCTATGCAGGGAACTAGTTAGTAAGGTCCCCTGGAAAACTGCTTTTGAATATATATGGGTCCATAGGTGCTAGCCACTTTTTAAGTACCACCTCTTAAGTGCATAGGAACAGGCAATTCTAAAATGTTGGAAGTCAAGTAGTCAGGGCAGAAGGTGAGCTTGGCTGAGCAAAGTATTGTAGAGCTTAGGTGGAAAAAGGAAGTGACTGGAAGCAAGGTTGGTTGACATGGGAGAACTATAGAGATGTTTTTTACCACAAAGGGAGAAAATATGTGTGTGGTCAAAGTTCAATTACAGTTGAGCATGGCCAGTACTGTGGGGGACAAAAAAAAAAAAAAGAAAAAAAGACTTTATAAGACTTTATCGGCAAAAAGAGAATCAGAGATAGCATTGGCCCATTGCTTGATGACACTAATCACCTTACAAATAGGGATGTAGATGAAGCAGAGATGTTTAATACCTTATTTGTCTCTGTCTGATGATGAGCCCTGGGGCCCTGAAGAACTGAGTTTGCCGACCGTGACTGTGGGAAGGAAAAACTCCAGCCAACACAGAATTCGTGCAGGATTTGCTGCTCCAGCTGGATGCACATAAGTGGATTCATTTTAGGGTACACAGAGAGCTGGCTGATCTCATCAGGAGACCTCTCACAATTATTTTTCAATGGTCTGGGGAATCTGGAGAGGTCCCAGATGACTAGAAGTTAGCAAACATTCCAGTTTTCAAGAAGGGCATGAAAGAAGACCCTGATAATTACAGGCCTGTCAGTCTCAATTCACTGTCTGGCAAAATTATGGAGAAGATTATTCTGATAGTTATTGAAAAACAACAGAAAGACAATGCAGCCAAAGGGAAAGTCCTGCTTAATGAACTTAATTTCCTTTTATGACAATGTCTAGTTAACCATCAGAACCAAGTTGATATGACTTTTTTGGATTTCAGCTTGTGTGTTCTATGGAGCGTGTTTGGCAGCAGGAATGACTGATGACTGTTTTGGAGCTAGGCAATAGGTAGGAGAATAAAGATGAAACATTTGTCTGGAGTTTAGAGCAAATTTCTGGTCATTTACATAAGCTGTCTGAAACTGATGTTTACAGTCAGCTCCATCTTGAAGGTCTCAGCATGCTTGACTTTGTATTTCCTCACTATTAACGTGAACAAAATGCACATTGCAAAAAATGTAGACTGGGTCAGTACCCTGCTACAGAGTAAAAGTAAGTTGTGTTTTGATCAGAGCTTCTGTCTAGCTATCATTATTGTAAAAGCTGTTAGGGGTGGAGTACACAGAACCCCGCAGTCCATCCCCTATTTTATATATTTTTACCATTTATATTTTTTTCATTTTTTTAATATATTTTTCCCCCCATTTTTCCACCCTCCATTTTATATATTTTTGTAAAAGAGTATAAACAAAAAGCAGTGCTGTTTATAAAAGATTTATATGCTATTTATAAAAGATAGGAGTGCTATAATAAAAGATTATAAACAAAAAGCAGTGGTATTTAATTTTAAATAACAACAACAATACTCTGTTTTTCTAACAGTCTCACAGTGCTTTAGCAGTAAGGGATCTGAGAAATGAAGAATTTTTAAGCTGTGCAAAAGTGTAATATGACAAACTGGGGTGGTCTGTGCACAAAAAGGTGGCACAAAAGTGGCAAGTGGCATCTCCTTGTTTAAAGGTTGACATGTTAACATATGCTTCATCCTTCTATCTAAGAGGAAAAAAGGGTTGGGGAATTTTAAACAGTCTTAGATATCCTAAGATCTATTTTTCCTTTCATTTAAAAAACATTATTATTGTGTTACGGGTGTCAGGAAAGTAACTAGGGTTGGAAACTTCTCTGAGCTTTGTCATTTTTTGAATAGACATTGCCATAGTTGTTCTTGGCTGTTTGTCTCAATACTATGCAGTTTATCTGGGGACAAGGATAAGGTAGCTGAGCTGCAGTCTGAGTAAGAGAAATGTTTACATGTTTACATGCCTTGTCTATTAAAAAACAAATTGGTTGTGATTTCCTGTGAAAAGTGTAAGGACAATGTAGAAAAAATATAACAAATGTAAAAGTACATCGTGGAAGGCTGGAAGTGTGGAATGTCCTAACAGATCTGTAACATAAACCAGCACCAGTGTTTCCTGTCCATGATCAAAAATCCAGTAAAGAAATCCAGCTTATCATAAAATTACAGAATCATTCATTTCTCATGCAGTGTGCTTTTGACAGATGACCAAAACTCCAAACTGTCTTACACCATACCATCTGCTTTCACATTACTGTGTCTTGATTTAGTAGATATAGAGATACATACTACTTCTTCTGGTTTTGGTAACTCTACTTTACTTTTTTCCTGTTCATGTCATCAGGCCTTCCCATGCTTGTTTTCTAAGAATATTTGTTGTATCTGCTACTTTCCTATATGATTGCCTTTTGTATGCTGCTTTCATTAACATTTATTAAAGAGGATATGTGAGTAAGGTACCACTTAGAGAAATTAATAGCTTCAAAAGGTCATCATCCACTTCATACAATTTCTAAAAATGCAAAAGCATTTTCATTGTGAAGAGGAAATGACTTGAAAGTTCTTTTCACTATCAAAAGGTGTTTTTTTTTTGTTTTGTTTTGTTTTGTTTTGTTTTGTTTTTCCTGTTTGGAACCGTATTTATTTATTTTCCTGTCACTTCTATAATAATGGATTTAAAAGAGTGAAGAAGTGATGACTGGGGGCTTCTTCTTCTTCTTCTTCTTCTTCTTCTTCTTCTTCTTCTTCTTCTTCTTCTTCTTCTTCTTTTTCTTCTTCTTCTTCTTCTTCTTTTTCTTCTTCCCTTTTTATAGAGACTGATATCACAGTCTCTCATGATGCTGTCTACAGCTGCAAGCCTTCAAATACTTCTGCATCCGTGGTGTTCTTATTTACTATCATCATATTATTTCCAAGTTATCTCCATTTGAGAAAACAGCTCCTCTGATCAGAATCAGAACTTACACTGAATGTTCTTGTTCTCTCACCAATTAAAACTAATCCACATAATTAAGAGTGCTGAAGTACAGTAGTATTGCTGAAGGTGCAAGGTTTTGATAGTGGGGTGGGTGGGCTGCAGACTTCGCTCCTGTGTGAAGAGACCAGGGCCTGTCCTTTACTGAGCACAGCCAGTGCCAGCCAGCTGTGCAACAGACACTCACTGCAGGACACAGCCGAAGCCATCACTCACATGTGTGGTGCCTCTTGGAAAACATATTTAAGAACAGGTAAAACTGCATGCTGCATGGGAAGAGACAATAACAGCAGGGAAAAAAAAAAAAAAAAAAAAAAAGTGAGAACCAGCCCTACATACAGACACCAAGGCCAGTGAAGTAGGGGAGTGTGGAATAATTGCTGGAGCCGATTTATTGAAACTGAAGGTATGTCCACAACTAAAGGTATCACCCACAAGGACCATCAAGTCCAACTCCTGGGTCTCCAAAGCTCAAAGGACCACCCATAAAAATCAGACCACGTAGAGCATTATCCAACTGCTTCTCAAACTCCAGCAGGCTTGGTGCCATGATTATTTCCCTGGGGAGCCTGTTCCAGTGCTTGACCACCCTCTGGGTGAAGAACCTTTTCATAACACCCAGCCTCCCCTGTCATAGCTCCATGCTGTTCCCTCAGGTCCTGTTGCTCTCACCAGAGAGCAGAGATCAATTCCTGCCCCTCCTCCCCTCTTGCAAGGAGGCCGTAGGCTGCCATAAGGCCCCCCTTCAGTCTCCTCTTCTCTAGGCTAAACAATCCCAGTGACTTCTCTAGGCTGAACAATCCAAGCCAGACAACTACCTCCATTTTTAAACCACAACGGTACTCACTTTACAGAATAGCTTAGTATCTTCAATAGATAGTAGTAAAGTATTTTTTAAAGTTGTTTGTGGTAGATCCAAGCAAGAGATATTTGAAGAACAAAGTATATTTTATAGGTTGCCTTTTCAAATGTATAAAATTGTTGAACACGTTTCAGAGAAATGAATATCTCCTTCAATATATGTTAATATATATTAATCTATGTGCCTATTTATTATGTTTTTTGTTTGTTTGTTTGTTTGTTTGTTTGTTTTTCTGTGTTATGAAGTTCAAATTTACAGGTCTGTAATTCCAAAGATCAGTGTAAATATTTTTGCTCTATTTTCTAATTTTGTTTGTTACAAACAAGAATTTAAGCAAGAAATTAAATGTCATAGTCAACCTAATAAAACTTGTATTTAACTTTTTGACTGTTTGGAGGGTATATATCATCTGGCCCTGGATCTTTGATACATTATTGATTCTAAAACTTCCTCTTTCTGAAATTCTGTCTGAAATTTCAGTCATTAAGTACTTGTCCCTTTAAAAACAGGTTCCAGAAACAAACTAATTTAACTTTGCCTGTAATTGCACAAGAAGAGATTAAGTCTTTCATAGTGATTCCACCACACCCCCCCCCAGCCTCCATCCCCCTTACATATTACACATAAAATCTTTTAGGATTTTATAGTTAATGTTTCATATCTTTTGGTCAATTAATAAGGCTCTAGTATTACTCTTTCCTTTTAGAACCATTAAATGAGATTAAGCAAAATTCTGTAATGCATCATATTACTGGTAACTTTCTTACCTTTTTCCTCTGATTACCCTTCTATTCATTAAAAGCTGGTCCTCTCACCTTCAGTAATAATGAGAAACATCTAAACCTGTAAAAAATAGCAATTTATATGGATAAAGCGATACTTGTTATTTTTGCATCTGTATTTTGTCCTTAATTAATTTGTTAAATAATAAACAAAACTTGTGAAGATTTTTATTGCCTTCCTTATTTGATTTAATTTTTATGTAAATTTTCTGTCTTACAAATATTTTTATTGTTGGGGGATATCTTTACAATGAACTGTTTGGAAAATGAAGAAGATGGAATTTTAATGATACTCTCAAGATTCACAACATTTTAATATATTATGTATGATAATATACACTCAGAAAGTTTATATATTTAGTGATATATACTTCATTGAACATTTATATTAATGAAAATAGCAATTTCATGATATAATATTCGTTGATATAATATGAATTTAAGCTTAATGAGAAAGTTAATCATTAGCTTGAAAATGAGTCCTTTGTTGTAAACAGAGTGAAATTTGAAGTAGAATTCCCTGTCAGACAGATGGGGAATACCATTCCATGGGACATTTTAAGGCCATGTACATTTTTAAGAATGTACCTTCAAAAATGATTGTTGATTATCTAAAAACATACATGTGAGAGGTAACAGCTGCAACTATATGTAATATACAAAAGATTTGAGGCATAGAGAAAATAATGAATGATTATGGTTTGTTAAATATATCATCATGGCTACAATATGACTAAATATTTTAATATTAAATATATATATATATATAATTTTTTAATTAAAAAAATAACAAAACAAAACAAAACAAAACACTAAGATATTATTTTAGGTATTTATGGTATAGTGGTCATTTTCCTCTACTGGTTATTAGTTGGATAGGTCTGTGCAAAGCCAAACAAATTAAAAATGTGTTTACTTGAACTATCTATAAATCTAATAAATCTACCTACTAATCTATCTACTAATAAATCTATCCCTATAAAATAAGAAATGTGACATTAGCAATAGTTCTCTCTTCTGTTAGAATTGCAGGGAATTTGAGAAACAGAAGCTTATACAACTGTTTGCCTCAATGAATAATCTTAGCCAATGTTAGCCAGAACAGTGATGCAGTAATTTATTTATTTTTTTTTTAAATTGAGTTTCCTGAAGATCTATTGAAATATGCTAAACGTGTTATGGATAACAAACTAAAGCAATTGTTTAAAAGTAAACAGATGGAAGGAAGGAAGACTGTTTTCTGCAGAACAGATAATGTTTATCAATAAAGCTACAAAAATGTTATAGAGAGACTACAGCAAATATGTATTTCCAAGATTAAATTGATATATTTTATATCAATGTAATGTTATCTATTTTTTTTTTTTTGATTTTTTGATTAAGAAGAACATCAACATATTTCATGTTGACTCATATTTTCACAAAGAAATTAAAGACTTATTTATATGAAATTGATTTTAGGGTATTCTTGCAAAAGAAAATATTTTTTATATTATACAAATTATTATTATTATTATGTTGTGCCTGGAAAAAAAAAGTCAACCCAAATTCAAAGAGGAATAAATTTTGTGACTCTCTTTTACAGGTAACAAAGCTGTGCAAAGCCTACCTTTCACTTCTTATTCAGCCTCAGTGTTTATAAATTCACATTACCCTTCGGATTTTAGTATTATGCTTTCCATGTGATTCTAAGGCCTAGTGATATTTTTCTTCTGTAAAATATTCCATTTTGTGGAAAATGATTCATCAAACTAAAGGAGACTAAGATTAGCTCCCAGTAGAAAATCTTAATAACTACTTTGAAGACCCCTACCTTTATTTTGTTTATTCTTTTCCATTCTAGTAATTATTAAATCATTTTATACTAGAACGGACTATTTCAACAGAAAAAAGTGAGAAGACATTTTCATGCATTCTTCTAGGTAAAGGTGACAGACTCTCTTAACATGTGTATATGTATATATACATATGTATGTATATTATATGTATAATACATAAATGTGTATTTGTTCACGCTCTCTTATAAACATAAAAACTACACAGAATAACAACACATTAATTACTACAAAGAGAATATAAAATTAATTTCATACACAATACACAACTGAATGAGAATGTTACATATTAAGGTATTTTTTTGTGGTATTGTCTCTCTCAATTATTTTGATTTCTCCACAATACATATGATATAGATATCACCTAGATATGAAGTTATGTATTTCATGATCTAATATTGACATTTGTAATTACTATTTCAGAATAGTTGTAAACCCTATCTTCCTTTTCCCTTCCCTTTTCCTTCCTTTTCACTTTCCTTTTCACCCTCATATGTAAAGGATACTGAACAAACACACACTATACATGTGTATTTATGAATTATACACATCTTTCTTCTACTAAAATTTCAATGTTTTCTTCCTGCATGTCAAATGCATGTCTCACATGCATTTTTTTGCAAATTGTTTGACCTAGGAATTTTCTATGCGGCACCACATGTTTTATTTGTAGAAGTGAAAAACAGCCTTTCTTCCTTTTTTTTTTTTAATTTGTAAATTGAACTTATTATGAACACATGAATATATTTTCTCCCTCAGATAATGAGATATGTTGCATTTTAATAATTAAATTATATTAAATATAGATAAATGTGAAAATTGATCTAAGAAATAAACCACTAGTTTCAGACTCTCATCTGTGACCTGTGTGGGTGTTGCTTATCACCTTCCTTCAATTTGAAATGCTGCTGTAGAAGCACAATGTTTTACTCTGTGCTTTTTAGAACAGTATGGACGAGATTGATTTTCTATATTTATATTGTAATTTATGTTTACCATAAGATGAAATTACTCCTGGCTACATCTATGTAACTATTTTGTGTAAACTCCATGCCAATCTGCACCCCAAACTAGAGCGCTCCTATCTCAGGCTTCTAGATCTGCCTTTTAGTTCAGCTCCTAGTCCTTGGGACACTTTTAGAAGAACCCATGAGGCGGGGATAACGTCTATCACTCAGGCTTTTTCTGCAATGGCCATCATATCCACAGACATCATGTTTTATCATATGTACATGTATTATTTTCCCTGTGAAACTTATAATACTTGAGGCTCAGAGCATAAAAAAAGAAGCAGAAAACTCTGCAGTAAAGAAGCAGTATTCTGAAAATGGGAAAATCTGATACTTTTTGAGGGGCTATTGCTAATTAGTCATAAACATTTGTCGATCCCAGAAGTTTTTGCTTGGTATAAAAATAAATATGCAGAACATCTATTTGGTCCTTATTACCCCTTCCAGCCAACATTCTAGAGCTTCTGATAAATTAGATTCACATTGTTATCTGTGCTGGCGTCACCTGCATTATCTGTAAAATTGTTGAATATGAACAGTATTATGGAACTCTAGCCATGAACTGAAGCCACTTATATGCTGCAGATCACTCAGGCTGAACATGTGTGTTCACTGGAAGTCACTACATCAGCTACGTGCACTTGAGGTCTCAGCCCATGCATGCACACAGATCAAAAGTTGCTAGAAATGCTGCAAAAGTGGCATCTGTAATTCACTTGCAAAAAGATGGTTGCAAAAAGGTGCAACAAGATGGCACCTGTGATTCAGTTTCACTCTTCCTAAAATATAATGGTAATAAATTATTCATAGTGATTTCTTCACAATTTTTCTTTTCTGTTGTGGGGTGGAGGTGGGGGAGAAAGAGGGGAGGTAGGGTGTTTTATGTTTATATATATATATATATATATATATATATTTCAAATTTTAAGGAAAAAATGGAAACAAAAAAAAAGAAAAAAAAAGAAGTCCAACCTAATATATATTTCCTAGTGTATGCTTTTGGATGCGTAAATAAACGTAACATATATTTCAAGGTTCTTTCCTCAGAAACACACACATAGTATATAGCATTTGGCATATATTATTTGGTGTATTTTACATGTATTGTATATACAAATGTATACAACTCAGATTTGCATGAGGCGGTGCTGGTTTGTTATGATCCCAGTAAGGAAGGCACTTAAAGTAAAAAAGTCCATAAAAAATCACTTAAAATGCAATGCTAACACTATAAGGGGAAAAAAAAAAAAAAATAGAACAGGAAACATTACTTCCACTCAGATGCTGGGAGACCTGAATCTTGCAGCACTATTGGGACTTCAATCAGAGTGCAGCATGTTGTGTAGATGTCGTCAATGGAAATGTTTCATACATATGTTCATATCATATCCATATTTTTGAACTGTTGAGAACTTACAGCACTTACTAGAAGCATAATTTTACTCATCATTCTTATTTCAAATGAGAACTTGCTACACATTTAGAGAAATATAATAGTTAATATGAGCTGCTTAATGATAACAAGAACATACAGGAAGATTATAATACTTTTTGTAGCTTATGATTTTGCCTTCTTTATTACAGTCTGAGCTAAAACCCAGCAATTCTTAAAGTTTATTACTTTATTACGAATGCTTTTGATCATTCTTAGTAGGTTCATTCTTGTCTATGTTATATGTACAGTGCAACATTTTGCCTCATGATTTATTCATTACTTTAATTGCTGATTATGTCAATTGAACTGGAGCAGCATTGTGTTATTTGTCTGTGATGAGTGTCTGGAGGATTCTTCCCCATACTGCATTACTTGTGTTACTGACCTTTCAGACAGTTCTCATCTGCTTAGACACGCTATTCAGTCAAATGCTTTCTAATTAATGAGAAGAACAGGTTATAGTATAATTCCCTTTTCTTTATATCTGTCATGTTATTTTTGCCTTCTCTTGTTTCCAGATGTTAGTGCTAGCTTGAAACTGAAAATCTCAAGAAAGTGGTTTCAACTGTGCTATTAATGTTTGTATGAATACTGAGACATTGCAAGGCAGTGATGGGAGGCCAGAATTCCTTGTCCCATAATCCTCTGTGAGACGAGGTGTAAATGTTTTCAAATCAGACAAGAAATAATATTTTCAATAAATAATATTTTTAATGCTGTATGCTTGACTGTGAATAAAAGGTTATCTCTAAATACAAGAATTTAACAGGAACTGTCTGAGAAGATACAAGTTTTTTAGAAAATCTATGTTCAAGAAAGAAATGAGCCAATTACATGAAGGTTGAGAAAATATTAGTTTTACTGAGAAGGAAAATATAGAATAAGATTTACTTCATCCTTCTTTCCTCTTTAGTCTTTAACTGATGTTCACATCTACCGGCCTATTTGTAATAAGCCTGTTAATGAACCTTTGCATACTGCCTACACTACAAATTCTTTATTTGGTATTCTCTATCTGTAAATAGGGCAGTTAAATTTGGAAGCAATAATACTGTGTGATTTGGAAATTACATATGAAAAATATTTATCATTATTATTTTATTGATATTATTTTTCTTTATTAATTCATTAATAGATTGTTATAATAATTCATTAATGGATTATAATAATCTCACAGTGAGATTATAATAATCTCACAGCCAGAGTTATCTGAATTTCATCAGAAGATGGCTTAGAGATCCAGGAAATTAATCTAATTAAAACCTGAAAGGGAAAAAAAATAAAATAAATAATAAAATAATCGATCGATCAATTCTGATATTAATTTTCTGTTTTCTGTAAAATATATGTAGATAGTATATATACATATTTGCAAGCTCAAAGCAAATAAAAATGTAAAGTTTCAAGAATATAATTTCTGGCAAGCAGGAGAGAACAGATGTCAAAGAAAAATAGTACTTAAATGAAAGTAAGTAAATAAATAAATAAATAAAAGGCAAGTCAGTTTTACCAAGAATGAAAGAAGTGGAGAAGGTGGAGGTGGATGAAAAAAAAAAAAAAAAAAAAAAAAAGAGTGTGTAGAAAAATTTTAGATAGGTGAGTGATGGTGAATGCTGATAGGAGATTTGGGTAAAATATGACAAGAATCAGTGTTAAGAGACACCTGCTGAAACCTTGTCTCTTGGACAAGAATGCCAACCTGTAAAGCATTCTATAAAGCATTCTATGTAAAGCAGCCTAGGCTCACAACTTTGTATAACTCAATAAGGAATTAAGGGAAAATAGCCCATGATGCAGAGGGAAAAAAGAGAGACATTGTGCATTCAGCTGTTGTGACACTGAACATTTTGTTCCATATTAATTTCAACGGAAAATGTTTAAACACAACAGATTAATGTTTTTGTGCAAATAGCACTGATTTGAAACATAGATTTTAACTTATTTATTTCACAGAATCACAGAATGTCCAAGGATGGAAGGGACCTCTGAAGATCATCTAGTCCAACATCCCTGTCAAGCAGGATCACCTACAGTACATTGCACAGGATTGCATACAGGTGGATTTTTAATACCTTCAGAGAAGGAGACTCCACAAGCTCTCCGAGCAACCTGTTCCAATGCTCTCTCACCGTCACAGTAAAGAAATGCCCTCTCATATTCAGCTGGAACTTCCTATACTTCAGTTTGTGCCCATTACTTCTCATCCTCTCACAACTGTAAAGAGACTGGCTCCATCCTCTTGACACCCTGCCCTCAGATATTAATGGTGTCTCCCCTCAGTCTTCTCTTTTCCAAGCTAAACCAGCCCAGCTCTCTCAGCCAGTCCTCATAACACAGGTGCTCCAGTCTTCTAATCATCTTAGTAGCCCTCCTATGGACTTGCTCCACTAGTTCTATGTTCCTCTTGTACTGGGGAGCCTAGTATTTTTCTTGTCATATTAATTCTTACTCACCCAGATGAGTGTCAATCACAACTGGTTATGTCATTGGTCATATTTTTCCTTTTTTTTTTTTTTTTTCCTTATGAGATTTAACTGAAGGTTAATGAAAGAAATACTATTGATTTATACTTAAAATATTATAACTCCACGGACTTAGTATTCTATAATGTTTAGATGCCACTAACTAGCAGAGAACCTCTTTTTAGTCCAGTCAGTCCTCTTCAACATCTTCATTACAGACCTAGACACTGGGGTAGAGTGTACCCTCAGCAAGTTTGCTGATGATTCAAAACTAAGGGGAGTGGCTGATACACCAGAAGGTCATGCTGCCACCTTGAGGGACCTCTACAAAATGGAGAAATGGGCTGACAGAAACCTTATGAACTTCAACAAGAAGTTGCACCCAGGGAGGAATGACCCCAGAAACCAGTACATGCTGTGTCTAACCAGCTGGAAAACAGCATGGCAGAAAAGGAGCTGGGGATCCTAGTAGACACCGAGTTGATCACGAGCAAATAAGGGGCCCCTTGCCATGAAGAAGTCTGACAGTATTCTTGGATGCATTAGACAAAGTATTGCCAGAAGATCTAGGGAGGTGATCCTACCCCTTTACTCAGCACTGCCAAGGCTACCCCTGGAGCACTGTGTCCAGTTATGGGCCAAGACAGACATGGACATACTGAAGAGAGGCCACAGAGATGATAAGGGACAGAAACACCTATCCTGCAAGGAAAGGCTGAGAGAGATGGGACTGTTAAACTTAGAGAAGGCTCAGGGAGGATCTTATCAATGTATATAGATACCTGAGGGTGGGTACAAAGAGAATGGAGCCAAGCTTGTTTCAGTGGTGCCCAATGACAGGGCATGAGGCAATACACACAAACTGAAACACAGAAGATTCCATATGAACATCAGGAAACTGAAAATGTTACTCATATTTTTTTTTATTTTTTTTTTCTCTCTTTCTTAAATATGTTATCACAGAGGTTCAAACAGCATCACTTACTGGGTTGGCTCTGGCTAGTGCAAGGTCCCTTTGGAGCTGGCTGAAACTGGCCCTTACCTAATATGGGGCAGCTTCTAGACTCTTCACATTTCTTCTCAGAAAGAATAGTCAGGCATTGGAAAAGGTTGCTCAGGGAAGTAGTAGAGTCACCATTCCTGGGGGTGTTAAGGAAAATTTGGACCTGGTTCTTAGGGACATGATTTAGTAGTGGGTGACATAGGTAGTAGGGTAATCATTGGACCAGTTGATTTGGGAGGTTTTTTCCAACCTTAATGATTCTATGATTCTCACAGAAGCCACCCGTGCCACCCCCTGCTACAAAAACCTTGCCATGTAAACCCAGTACACGTGGTCCTCAGCAACACGCTCTTTGTGACCTTGCTTGAGCAAGGGGTTGAATCAAAAGACCTCCAGAATTCTCTTCCAGTATCAAACATTCTGTGATTCTATGATTTTGTAATAGCAGAATGATTGATAACCAAAGTGATAAGAGAAATGTGGCACAAAGTTTATGTACAGAAACAAAGGGAAAAAAAAAAAAAAAAAAAAGTAAACTGTAATTTAGAAAAACTACCTGTCATTATGATGAGCTACCGGGGATGCATTAATAGATCCTAAAGTGCAGTAAGACCAGTTAATAATGGGACCAAATCATTAAGGGTAAAGATGAGTTTCTCTATTGTTATATAGTATGCATTGAGAAAAATGTTTGGTTGTTTTCAAAAAGGGGTAAAAAGTATTAATTTACACAGATCTTGGGACTCAAAGCAGAAATTAATTCATATCATCTTGTCATCTATACTCTACAGAGTATAACATCATCACACAACATCAGAGCATAAATTATCATCAGAAAATCTTAAACTGTTATAGTCTTTGAATTTCTACCATTATTTTTCCTTCCAGCAACAGAAATTTGTTAGATACCTAGTATTTGGACACACAAATGAGATTTTACAAATAGAGTTATTAGCACTCTCAAGTAGGTAAACATATAGATGAGATGTGTTGAAAGCTTGTAAGTACTAAAATGTGGCTAATTGCTCAAGCAGAACATCAAGGTTTATAAAAGAGAACAAATTATTTCTCTGGATATTCTGTGATTATGGTTTTCCTAAGGACTAGACATTTAAAAGAATATTTTCACCACACTAGATATGAATGAATTTAAATAAATAAATAGATACAGTCATGTAGTCTGTTGTGCAAGATCTATCTTCCCATATTTGTTTCCCTCTCATGTTTTTAATCTGCGTCTTCCCATTATGTCCAACACTAGGTTAAAAATTCCTCAGAAGATCCTTTCTTTGAGAGGATGTCAGAACAAGGGTGAAAGCTTCATCAATGCATGGTTTTACAAGACATGTCACATCCCCAAGGTAAGGATCACAGCCAGCTGAGAATGTGGAAACTCATGAACAACACCAAGGAGTGTGAGAATATAGAAAAAAATTCCTTGGTAAGTAGTTCAGGTTAGAGGCCTACATTATAGATGGAATTCATAAAATGAAAGGAATCTTTTCCAAATTATTATTCAGTAAAGGAACATGGCTGCAATGCTGAAACTTCTTATAACTAATTTACAAGTAAGCAAAAACTTCTCTGAAACAAATAACCCCAAAAATTATATCAAAAGTCCTTGAAGAATTTATTTTGTGCATTAAAGCTACTTGTTGGTTAAGATTATTGAATGCAAAAAATAATGCAGCATAGTTAGCAATTAAATTGATCTAGAAAAGTGGATTCAACCTGGAGTGACATAGTTTAAATTACATTTTGAGATCAGTGGTATCCGCCATCTATATAATCTTTACAGCAACTGTAATAAATGAGATGTTAACTTCTTAGCGTTTTGTACAAATACGTTCATAAAGGATAATTTAATTACTCTTTTTAGTATTACAATTTTCTGACCATCACATATAAGCAAAAACTAAGTAAATAAGCAAAAAGAGTGTGAAGTGGGTTTACATGGCAAGGATTTGGTAGCAGGGAGCCATAGGGGTGGCTTCTGTGAGAAGGATCTAGAAGCTGCCCCTTGTTTGGTAAGGGCCCCACTGCTGACCAGAGCTGAGATAATAAGTGATGTTGTTTTGCACCTCTGTGAGAGCATATTTAAGACAGGGGGGAAAAAAATGCTGCACCACACAGCAGCTGGGAGAGTGAGAGGAGTGAGAAACAGCCTTGCAGATGCCAAGGTCAGGGAAGAAGGAGGGGGAGAGGTGCTCCAGGCACTGGAGCAGAAGTCTCCTGCGGCCTGTAGTGAGGACCATGGTGAAGCAGGCTGTCCCCCTGCAGCCTATGTAGTACCACGGTGGAGCAGGATTCCACGCTGGAGCCCGTGGAGGAGACCATGGTGGAGCGGGTGGACATGCACCAATGGAGGATGCTGCCTGTGGAAGACCCCTGCCCAAGCAGATTTAGAGAAGGAGCTGTAGCCCTTCTCTAAAGAGAAGGAACCCACGCAGGAGCAGATGACATGGCAGGAGCTGCTGCCTGTGGGGTATCCAGGTTGGAGCAGTTTTCTCCTGAGGGATGGACCCCATGGTACAGACCCATATCTGGAGCAGTTCTGGAAGAGCTGCTGCCTGTGGGAAGCCCACGTCAGATCAGTTCAGCAAGGACTGTATCCCATGGGAGGGACCCCACAGCACAGGGGACATGAGTGACCAAGAAGGAGCGGCAGAGAAGAAGCACTATAGACTGACCATAACCCCATTCCCCCGTTCCCCTATGCCAGTCAGGGGGAGGAGGTGGAAGAGGGTGTATGGGGAGGGGAGAAGGTGCTTTTGGTTTCATTCCTTTGTCATCTCAACCCTTTTCATCCCCTTTTCATTGTATTTTCTCCCTGTTCCTTGTTGAGGAGGAGCAGTGAGAGAGCGGTTGTGGTGAAGCTCGACCGCCCACCCGAGTAAAACTGCCACAGAGTGTTTGGAAGAATCAGAAGTCCTTCAGTCTGTAATTAACTACTTAACTACTCATATAGCATCACCAGAAATTTTACATTGGAAAAAAAAAAAAAAAATATATATATAGAGAGAGAAACTGAGTGTTCTTCTAGTCATGATTGGCTCTCACTTATTTCTCCTTACAGGAATGTACAGAATTAGTGATTGTCCATCCTCTAGGATTCCACCTTTTTTTTTTTTTTTTTCTACGCAATGCCTACGACACTCAATAGTGCTGGTGCATTCATTTTCCAGAACTTGAAAGTGAGGTTTAATTTACCCATCACTAGCCTTCCAATAAGCAGTAATAATCAGTATTGTAGATTCTATCCCTCTGTAATTAGAGACACCTCTGAAGCATCATTTGCATTCTGTATTTGCAAGATGAAATTAATTAATTACACTCCTGATTTATAGAACCATAAAGTCATAAAATAGCTTGTGTGAAAGGGACCTTAAAGATTATCTAGTTCCAACTCCCTTGCCATGGGTAGGAATGCCACCCACCCACTAGATTGGGTTGTCCAGGGCCCCATTTAATAATAATTATTTGGGTAATGGATGCATAACCTTCTAGAGGTGACTATCACAACAGATTAATCATGAAGGAGATCTAGCAGCTTGACCCATTGCCTACATTTCAGTATTTAGTCTCACTTGAGATTTGCTAGTGTATTGTCATTGATACCCAGCTTTCACTCTGGAATAATGTATTTATTTATTTATTTATTTATTTATTTATAAAATTTTGCATATATTGGTCCCATGTGGATGCCTCAACTACACTGCAGCCACTCCAGTGATATTGGATGCATCTGTTTCAGTAAGTAAGTAAAGATCTAAACCAGTACCATAGGTTAGATGCCTAGTTCTCAGACAGTTAAAATTCGGTACAATTAATTGACTCTATACAAGTGATTGAGCTTCAGTGTTAAAACATACATGCGGTCTTTATGCAAGTATCTACATAAAGAATAATTATCTGGAGATGTCACTGTGGTCAGTACATATTTAGTCAGTAGAGAAAACTGACACCTGAAATAGACACATTGGGCAAGTTTGCTTTGCCTAAACATGGCGTTAGGTGCTAATCAGGATGCCATATAGTATCCCACATAGCCTACAGCTGACCCTGTAGAAACTAAAAGCTTTCTATCGGTCCAGTCCATATCATGACCTGCTCATAGACCTCTTAGATACTTCAGGGAATCACAATGATATCTGAGGTTTCTGTGTAGAGAACTGAATATATTGTCCAGTAGATTCTCAGATACTAGTACAAAATTCCATGTATGTATCTGATCTGGAGCTGAACTGCATATATTTTTGATGGTGTATATCTGCTATAAATGCATATATATATATATTTCTGGTTATTTAATCTGATCAATTTATAAAGTGGAATACAAATTTCTGTAGTTTCACTGATACTGTTATTTCTGAAAGGCTATAAAGAAACTTCCAAATTAAGACTGTGAGCATGCTTATCTCTGACCTTTGCCTTTCTAATTACCAGTTTTCGCTGTCTGCTAAGACATTAGTAGAAATGCATTAGAATTAAGGATCATAACTCACAACATATTTTAAAATATTGTAATATTTTTAATATTTTAACAATTTTTATCAGGGTTGGAAAGTACTGTATTAAAGCTAGGGTCCTTATCAGAAGAGAAACTTGCAATTAAATGAAAAGCCAGAGAGTAGAAGACTCTGGATAATAAAACCAGAATAAATTACTTAATTTATTGGTAAGATAAGGACGATCATGCTATGTTTTATTAAAGTTACTCTGCTAAGAACACTGCAGATATATTAAATAGTTACATACAACGGATATGTCCCATTTAGTCAGTGAATCCCTTTTTCTCCTTGCAGGACAAAACTGATCTGCTCTTTAAAAGCACAAATCAGCAAGAGTTTATTTATTAATTTATTTATTTGTTTATTTTTTCTCATGTTTTCCATTGTCTTCACTGATGTGTATACACTATACAGGATATGTGAAAGATTTTGTAAGTGATATGAAAGCAACAAAAGCAGGTGTATGCAAAATATGCCGCCTCCCCACCCCTTACCAAGTAACCTATTGTGACAAGCAAGATTTAGAAGAATGCAATGCTTATCCAAATCTCTTGAATCTAAGGAAGAATGTAAATAATAACTTTATGCCAGTCTTTTCCTGTGACTTAAAGAAAACTCTTTTGTTTTGCTTGAATAAAGAAACAGGAGACACTATAACAAGCCAAATATATATATATATATATATGCATACATAATATATATATAGTATATATATATATACTATATATATAATATATAATATTATATAATTATTAATAATATATAATATATTATAAATAATAATAAATAATAATTATTAATATATTATATATAATATATATTATATATACATAATATACATATATAGAATATATATATAGTATATATATACTTATTATAGTATATAAGCTTGTTATAGTATATAGTATATAGTATATAGTATATAGTATATAGTATATAGCATATAGTATATTTGGCTTGTATAGTGTATAGTATATAGTGTGTATATATATATATCATATTTTTTTAATATATAAATATAACATATAACATATAATATAATAATATATTGTATAAATATATTCAATATATAAATATATTGAATATATATCGAATATATATATTTATATATATATATTTGGCTTGTTATAGTGTATATATTATATATATATATATATATATATTTTTTTTTTTTTTTTTTTTTCTGGCACTTTAAGTGATCTTATAACAGCCAGTAATTTTAGACTGTATTGTCAAATAATATTGGGAAACATATTATAGGAAATATGCACATAGGAAAGATCCTTTGAAAGATTACATTGATTTTGTTTACCTTAAAGGAAAGTTAAGCAAAGCAATATGTTTGTAAACAGAGGTTGCAAACTTCAAAAGAGAAACCAGCAAATTGAATAAACTGATCATTAAACCAAGGATTTCAAGGACTTTCATTTGGAATGTTTAAACTAATACCAACCAATTTGTGTTTTTTTCAAGCTTCTGTTTTCTGAGGATGGTGTTGTGTGTTTACAGAATGAATTACATAACAAGATGTTCAAAGCAACAACAACCCTAAATTTGGTTTCAGTAGCAAAGAGGAATATAACTGTTCTTTTTAAGTGATTAGGGAAAGCTGATAATAATTTTCACTAAAAAAGAATGGTAAAATATATGGGTTAGGTCATATATGTTACCTGGCCAAGGATAGAAATTAAATGTCTTAATTTAGAAAAATAATTGTTTTGAAACAATCTACAAAACATATCTGTGTTTTAAAGAAATATATCCTTTAAAATAAATATTTATAATTAACTATTAACGTAATATAATAAGTAAATATAATAAATTTTATATATGATTAAATGACATTCTAAAGGACAATGCTTATGTCCAGGAGATCCTGAGCTCTGGACAAAAAGCAACATCATCAACAACAACAAATTTGTTAGATACAAAAGAAATAACCCAAGGGTAGTACGGCAAACAGGAAAATTAATTTTGAGCAATAATATATTAAAATTAACATTTTTATTTCAGCCATTTAGAGAGGATCCTCTCTTATTGTATGACCCCTATTTGTTCCTGAAATATGGATACACTTTTTTTTTTAATTATTTTTATTCTGCCAGGAAAACATGGAAATCTCCAATGTGCCTAAATAAATTTATTTTTATGCCATTGTTGCAACTCAAAGACTAAAAAAGTGTTCTTAATTATCAGTTTCAGCTTCATGAAGTAACAACTCCAAACAGATCAGATACGAATAAATTTTATGTGTAAACGTAAGAGTAAATATATGTAACTTTAGGATACTCATGCTTTTAACCATCTACTATGTATTTTTTAATTTATTTATATTTATTTATTTTATTATTTTCCCTATTTATTTTATTATTTTCCCTATATCTAATTAAATCTATATATTTTTTTTGTTTTGTGGGAGACGGTGTCAAACCGTCACAGCATTCTCCTCAAGAAACTGGCTGCTCTTGGCTTGGACTGGCGCACGCTTCGTTGGATTAGAAACTAGCTGGGTAGCCGGGCCCAAAGAGTCGTGGTAAATGGAGTCAAGTCCAGCTGGAGGCCAGTCACTAGTGGCGTCCCCCAGGGCTCTGTGCTGGGGCCAGTCCTCTTTAATATCTTCATCGATGATCTGGATGAGGGCATTGAGTGCACCCTTGGTAAGTTTGCAGATGACACCAAGTTAGGTGCCTGTCTCAATCTGCTCAAGGGTAGGAAGGCTCTGCAGGAGGATCTGGATAGGATGCACTGATGGGCTGAGGTCAACTGTATGAAGTTCAACAAGGCCAAGTGCCGGGTCCTGCACCTGGGGCGCAATAACCCCAAGCAGAGCTACAGGCTGGGAGATGAGTGGTTGGAGAGCTGCCAGGCAGGGAAGGACCTGGGAGTGATGGTTGATAGTCGGCTGAATATGAGTCAGCAGTGTGCTCAGGTGGCCAAGAAGGCCAACAGCATCCTGGCTTGTATCAGAAACAGTGTGGCCAGCAGGGCTAGGGAGGTGATCGTCCCCCTGTACTCGGCTCTGGTGAGGCCGCACCATGAGTACTGTGTTCAGTTTTGGGCCCCTCGCTACAAGGACATGGAGGTGCTTGAGCGGGTGCAGAGAAGGGCAACGAAGCTGGTGAGGGGCCTGGAGAACAAGTCCTACGAGGAGCGGCTGAGGGAGCTGGGCTTGTTCAGCCTAGAGAAAAGGAGGCTCAGGGGCGACCTTATCGCTCTCTACACGTACCTTAAAGGAGGCTGTAGTGAGGTGGGGGTTGGTCTATTCTCCCACGTGCCTGGTGACAGGACGAGGGGGAATGGGCTAAAGTTGCGCCAGGGGAGTTTTAGGTTAGATGTTAGGAAGAACTTCTTTACCAAAAGCGTTGTTAGACATTGGAACAGGCTGCCCAGGGAAGTGGTGGAGTCACCATCCCTGGAAGTCTTTAAAAGACGTTTAGATGTAGAGCTTAGGGATATGGTTTAGTGGGGATTGTTAGTGTTAGGTCAGAGGTTGGACTCGATGATCTTGAGGTCTCTTCCAACCTAGAAAAATTCTGTGATTCTGTGATATTACTGAAATAAAAATGTATGGGATTCCGTACAGACTAAAGAGATTTATCATTATTGTTAATAATAATAATAATAATAATAATAATAATAATAATAATAATAATAATAATAATAATAATAATAATTTCTCTGTATGATGCCTGAACCTCTATTTCTTTTGGCATCTTAAACAGACCACTAATTTTCTGTTATTTAGAAAATAAACTAAGTGAAAAAGGAGTCATTGACTACTAGAGAGAGAACAATAGCTGTTGTGTTTTTCAGATACGTCATAACACAACCTAGAAGTAAAGCTATGAAATGGCAGTGAACAGTTAGATATGGTCCAGGACCATACAATCATATCTCTTTCTTACTTTCTCTAAGCACCTATGATTTAGATATTCCTTCCCCACCTCCTTCACCCCATTCCAACTATTTAATCTGTCAAGAAAGATGTTACAGTGTGTGGTGGCTTCAGTCATGTCCAGCTGAGCTCCACAACAACCACTCTCTCACTCCCCGTCCTCAAAGGGAAAGAGGGAGAAAATACGATGCAAAGGGATCAAGGGTTGAGGTAAGGATGGGGAGATCACAAAAACATTTTCCCCTCTTCCACCCTCTTCTACCTCCTCCCCCCAGAAGGTGCACAAGAACAGGGGAATGGGGGTTGCGGTCAGTCTACAGCACTTCATCTTTGCCGCTCCTTCTCAGTCACTCTCTCCCCCTTCTCCACATGGGGTCCCTCCTGCAGGATGCTGTCCTTCCTGAACTGATCCTGCATGGGCTTCACATAGGCAGCAGCTCTTCAAAAACTGCTCCCACATGGTTCTGTACCATGGGGCCATCCATCAGGAGCACACTGCTCCAACCTGGGTCCCCCCCATGGGCAGCAGCTCCTGCCAGGTCACCTGCTTCTGCCTGGGCTTCTCAGTCTCCAGGTCTGGCTTGGAATCTACTCCGGCAGGAGTTCTCCATGAGCCGCAGCCTCCTTCAGGCCAGATCCACCTGCTCCACCATGGTCTTCTCCACAGACTGCAGCTTGGTAATCTGCTCCACCATGATACAACATGGGCTGCAGGTGGACAACCTACTTCACCACGGCCCTCTCCACAATTCCTCCACAAGGGAACTTCTCCAGCACCTGTAGCACCTCCTCCCCCTCCTCCTTCACTGTCTTCAGTGACCATGGTGTATGCAGAGCTATTCTATTATTCTATTTCTCCCTCCCCTGATCCCAGTATTATTTATTTATTTATTTATTTTATTGGCCCAACTCTGGCAAGCAGCAGGACCCTTATATAACATGGGGCAGCTTCTGGATTCTTCTCTCAGAAGCCACCTCTGTGGACCTCTGCTACCAAAACCTTGTCAAGTTAACTCACTACTCAGTAAAATAACATATATTTTTGTGTAGAATATTTTATTATTGTAGAATAACATATTATGAGAAACATAAAAATTAAATAACTTAGGAAGCTGAATTATTTCTGAAAGACATTTCACCTAACTTCTCCTTTCATTATCAAAAGAATTGCATATATGCAGAATTTTTGAAAGACTTAATAAAAGTGTCTGAATAAAGTATTTCATGATTACCAGCAATAAAGATTCACATTTTTTTTTAGATTTTATTTTCTGCTGATAGAATTAAATTGGCTATAACTGCCTTGCAAAAGAAAAAAAAAAAATGTGGAAAACGTCAAAGCAGCATGACCTCATCTATTCAACATTTCCAGTGGGTTCTTCAATCAGGATCTGACAGAACATCTATGTAACTCTTTGGAGTTACACTGGAGCTACTCTTTTTACATGTGAGATATTTCCTAAGGCATAAGTGGAACTAAGGAATAAATGTACTGTTTTCAGCTGAAATTGCCGAATTTTCTACCTAGTAGCTGGTATGGCGCTGTGTTTTGTATTTAGGATGAGAATTATGATGATAATACATCAATGAATTAGTGTAATGAATTACACTAAACTAAGTCAACAGCTTTTCAAATTTTCATACTGCCCTGCCAGTGAGGAGGCTACAGGTGCACTATAAGCTGTGAAAGGACAGAATCAAAACAGCTAATCTGAACTGGCTAATGGGATTTTCCATACTGTATGATATCTCACTTGGACACTCATTCTTATTTACCTTGCTAAAACAAATATAAAATAAAATAAAAAATACACCAAATAAACCACCACTCAAACTAAAGGACATTTGATTTAAAAATAAAATTAAAAAAAAAAAAAAAAAAAAAAAGGACCTGAAAAGGACCATTGCACCTGAATTTAGCCACATAAAGTATTATCATGTGATTTAAGTAAAATAGAGTAACATACTCATGAGTGAGTACTAAATATTGGAGCAGAGTTTGAAAGCTGAAGACCTGTAGGCTTTAAATAAATGTATTAAAATTATTCAGACTACTTAAATTAAAAGTTATGATTGCAGACAATTCAGGTCTGTTCCCTAAGCAGAAATTAGGGAACAAATTAATAAAGAATGCTACTTTCAACAAATAGTTTAACCCATTTTTATTTATAACCCAGAAATAAATATGGATTTATTTAAAACATTGGAAAATGAAAACATATTTTTAAATTTTTAGGGTGTACTTGTATCAAAAAGAAGATGCATTATAAATTTGAAAGCTCATGATGCTTTAAAAAAAAAAAAAAAAGTTAGCAAACATTTAAATGGAATAAAGTTAATTTGAAGTGTAAAAGTACACAAGTTGTATTAAAAAATCTCAAATACGTACTTAAGCAGAGATCAACAGAGTATCTCTGTAGAGATAGAATAGAGATCTCTGTAAAGATCAATATATTAATACTTGTTTGTCTTTTTTTCCTATAGTAAAAAAATGTTCTGTCACCCTTTAGAGTCATATTAAGCGAACTTGTTATTATTATTATTAACACTATAAACTTTTTCTAAATCAAGAGTATTCCTAACTAAACCTGTACTTTTTTTTTTTTTTTTCTTTCAAAAATTTTCTTCCGGTCACTATTTTGATTCATATGGTGGATATCTAAAAAAAAAAAATATTATATTTGCTATACACTCTAATGAATACCACCCGGTTCCCACATTTGTATTTAAAACTGAACAATGAATTAAATGTCCTTATATATTTCCTAGACTATGTCTTACAGTTAGAACCAAATAAAAAACTTTCTCAGCATAATAAGACTTGAACTTAAAGCTCAGTGTTATTAAATCCGAAATTACAACACAATACTTTAAAGAAAGAATAGGGATACAGTACAATATCGTATAATAGAATACAGTAGCATAGCATAGCATAGCATAGAATAGAATAGAAGACATTACATGGAAAAATTAAAATCATATTGAAAAAAAATATATTTATATATCCATATATATTCTTTTATCCATTGGTATACAGAAGATTATTCCTTGCCAGTGAGTCTGAATGTATCTTAGTTTTTAAGGTATCAGATGGCAATACTTTTAAAAATGCCTGGAAACAAATGTTTTCATCATTACAATTTATTACTTTTTTTTTTTTTTTTTTTAATGATAACCGATTTTAAATTTTGATTTGAGTTACTTTTTGCTTCCTCAACTTTCACAGTCCTATGAAGAATAGGTATACTGAATTGGCTTTTATATCCTACAGTTTTAGACATATCTATTAATTTTAGCAAAATCTCATAGAACTTTATCAGGTATGTCACATACTTAGAAGAAGACATTCTGTTACTTTCTAGCCTAAAGATTTTCTTCTGATCCAATAAAATAAATACATGTCAAAATTCTTAAATCTGGCTTTAGTCAGGACATTTATTTTGTATTATTTACTAAAAGAACAACCACCCAGGAACAGAAGATTTAATTAATTTTATTCCGAGTATTAAAATCATTAGAATAAAAGAGGTATTTCATTAATGAGTGATGCTTTCCAACTTCATCTGCATGCTGAAGTCCTGGGGTTGCAGTGATCTTAACTGAAAGACTATTTTTCCTTATTAAGCTGCTTTCCCTTAATAAGTTTTTCCTTAAAAAGCTCTAGCTTCTTTTACGTGACAGTGCATTTAGCTTCTTTTACATGACAGTGCATTTAGTTGTTTTTTGATGTTGCTCTCTTCCTGAAGCAAAAGAATGAATTCTCTAAATTCACAATGAATTCTCTAAAATTGAGATGAAAGGCAGCAGAAAAAAAAAAAAAAAAAAAAAGTTCCATTCAGCCCAATGGTTCCATTTAGCTGAGAAGACAAACTAAGAATCTTAACCAATTTCCATCATTTAACATTTTATCATTTCAGAAGTGGACCAGGGTAGCAATGCAGCTTATCTCCAACTGGCAACTAGCAAACTGCCATTAATTATAATAAAGAAATAATAATCCTCAATAATAATCCTCAGATTATTACATTAATATATCCCATAATGTCACATGAACATAGTCATCTGCAATGAAATGTTTGTGGAGTTTTTGACCAGCAACACAATATCTCCTGGATTTACAGTGTTGTATTTAAATATAACTTGAAAATAAAATATTTTTTATATATTCATTTCCTATTTTTCTAAAAAAAAAAGGTAGAGAATAATAATATATATATATATTGTGGGTGTGTGTGTGAGTGAGTGAGTATGTGTATATATGTGGTGATTTATTTATTTTTTTTCTTTTCCATTTGGTGTATTCTTTCAGATATAAATTATAGCAGATGTATATGAGGACCTGGTGTAGACACAGATGCAATAAAGGGCATTATATACATTGAGACTTAAGCAAGAAAAAGAAACCAAAGTGCATATCATTAGTATGAATATTTTCACTAATTAATTCAATATTAGTCAGTACAGTAAATATAAAAATTTCCAACAAATGATCCAGTGATTTTTTCTAGTGACATCGTAGAATATGAATTAATTATTTTTATTAACTGTATTTTTTTCTATAAATATTGAATTTGCACATAACTTTAGCATAGCATTACTCAGATAAATGTTCAATTAAATTAGCAAACTGTTCCTCTTCATTACCCAGTTTTTCCTGAGACAATGTTAGAAACTGGGAAGCTGAGAGATAAATAGACATCTAATTTAACATTTTCTCTTTTGTTTGGTGCTGCACACATAATTTCTATGTTCTTTCACAGTTTTCTTAATGCTGTATTTAATCTATATAACATTCACTAACATTTATTACCTAGTTGTTTCTTGAACTAATCAAATGAAAACTTATCAATATATTGATAAGAAAATACTGAGAAAGAAAATATGCCCTAATCTTCAGAGAAGGGCATTACATGTTTGTATGAATTTATGCCTGTAACTAAAAATACAGAAAAGCAAGAAACGCCTCGTAAAACAAATGGACAGAAAAATAATGTTATTATCTATTGACTAGATGACAGGTATATAAAATTATGTATATTAAATGGCACATATATATATATGGTAATATAAATTAATACAGTTTCTGAAGCATATAATAGGACCTAAAGCTGGCACTATTAGGAGAGAGAGAGAGAGAGAAAGTAGAAGGGAGTTAAAAAGTTGTTTCATTTTGGAAATACTGTGTACTTCCTGTTGTATTTCCCAGATGACACAGACAAAGTGAAAAACTCAACCTTAAATATAAAAGCTCAAGTGGCAGCTCCTTAAGAAACTGCTGACTGTATTTCTCAAAAGGAAAGGCTATGAGTTTTAAAGACACAAGCTCTGAAAAGTATACTCTTAGCATAACAAAGACCCAAGAGGTCTGAGGAAGAGAGGAAAACAAGGTATACCAGAGGCCATCACAGAAAAACTTTTCCTTTCAGGTGATCTTAGTCACTGGTTTTGGTAACAGATAAGAAAAGATAAAATCCAGAAGTCAGTGGGAACCTTCAAATTTAATAATTCATTGTTACTTATCCTAGCCTGTGTACACTACAAATCTTGCAGAACATTTGATTTTTAATTAAATATGAATAAATCCAAATGTACAATGCAATTTTAATGTGAGCACTAACATTCCTAACAACATCCTTTACTAATACCTTTCAGCAAAGCAAGATGACAGAAAAGCTTTCATTATTGACACAATGAATTTCACGTTCTATTCTAAGACTAGAACACACCATTATTAGGCAATGTATACTGTTTGAAACAGTAATTAAGGTTTTGTTATTGTCTTCCCTCTTTTCTATTGACTTTTTTTTTTTTTTCTTTATTTTTAGGATGTGCTTTTATGCTGTAATTATAAACTATATCTATTTATAGATAAGCAGTTTATTTGAAGCTGCTTAACCTGAATAGTGAAGACAGACATCTCTGAGATATTTTAAATACATACAATGAAGAAGAAACATGTATATGTATTATTCTGCCTAAATACCATCTGAGTTGAAAATCTGGTTTTGTTTGTTTTCCTTTTTATTCAGAAAATAAAAGAAAAAGTATATAAATAAATGAAAAAAATAGAAATGTCTTTTTAAGTTTCAGTAGAGTACTTGAAACTGATATATTTATTTTATAGTAATGACATTTTTATTTTCAAAAAATGAGTTTGAAACCATAGGTAAAAAATAAAAATCTGTTCTGGTACAATTATTTTAACTATTAATTTTGGCAAAAAAAAGGGAAGAGAATGTCCTTAAGATATTGTAAATATTATATTAGGAAGACAAAAAAAAATAACTTGCCAGTAATGTTTATTGATTTGGTGTTCCTTCAATAAGAATAAGCAGAAAGGAAAAGAGGGAGACAGGGAGGGAGACAGGGAGGGAGACAGGGAGGGAGATAGGGAGGGAGATAGGAAGTGAGGGAGGGCGGGAGAGAGGGCGGGAGGGCGGGAGGGAGGGAGGAAGGAAGGAAGGAAGGAAGGAAGGAAGGAAGGAAGGAAGGAAGGAAGGAAGGAAGGAAGGAAGGAAGGAAGGAAGGAAGGAAGGAAGGAAGGAAGGAAGGAAGGAAGGAAGGAAGGAAGGAAGGAAGGAAGGAAGGAAGGAAGGAAGGAAGGAGATCTGCTTATCTTTTGAAAATTAATTCAAATTTGTTCGTCTTTGTTAAAGGGACATTTAATTAGAAACACACAATTCTCTTCATAAGCTAATTTAAAACTTATTAACAGTGAAGTCACAAAATAAAAACTGGAGTTGCCACTGGCTGGAAATTCTTAGATAAAGATACCAGGAAATATATATATATATATACATATATATATATATATATATATGTACATAAAAGTTAGGAAGATACAAAAACAATGTACATTGAAAGTTATCTTCAGTGGGTACATTGTAATTGCTCTTTGAAACATTGATACTGAGCATGAAATGTATTCTTAATGCCTACAAATATACTAAAATATTTTTTTTTCTTGCAAAAACAAAAGATTGCAATGAAATTTAAACACAAACATTTCAAATAGAGAAATTTTTCAAACTTGCATATTGCCAGATCACCAGCATGGGCATATAACTATATCTTTTGTCTTCTTTTCTTATTTTAGAAACAACACGAACTACAGTAATCAGTCAATCTAAGTTTCTATTAGCACCTTTAAAATTTAAATTGTTTTATTTAAAGAAAAATATGATATATATTTTAATCTTGAGGATTACATTGGGTGTTCATGGCAAGGTTTTTTTACCTGGTGGGGGATGCTGAACAAAACTTCAAATGGCAGGTAAAACCTGCAGCCTTATTAGCCTTATTATGCACTGACTTGCAATTTCATATTTTTCTTTGATAAAAAAAATATGTCAGGGTTAGATTACCTGATTTAAGTGATTCTCCCAAATAATATAGTGCTGTCATAATGAAAAATGTTATTTTGAATATTCTGCTTTTAATTTACATATCCAGAACATAAGATTTTTAGATAGTATAGCTCACTGATATTGCAAAATTTTGCATTGGCTGTTAGGGGTTATGAATTGTTGTTATCACCTCAACATGTATCCATATTCTGCTGTAGTCAAAAAATTAAAGACCTGTAAAATGTAAAGACCTCAACACCATCCAACCTACCTACTGAACTGGCATGTGACTCAATAGGCTTTGCTGGGGAAGTGGGTAAAGTGGGTAAAAACTAACCTTGACATGCCACCTTTTTTTTTTTTTTTTTTTTTTCCCCACTCTTAAAATAAATAGTTTTATTTCCAAAATATGTGAGAGGAAAATGCATGTAGAAACATATGTTTTCCTGTTTCTCATTTTAATAAAGACTTGCAACCTAAATAATTGTCAGCAGCAGTTCTGGAGTTGTAAATGAATCGTAACAGACTATATTAACCAGATATCACAAGTCTAGCCTTCAGGAAAGGCTTCAGTATTCTGCAAGAATACGATTAACATGCCAGTGTCCACTCTCTCAAAAATAGTCTTGGTGTTTTTGAATGCTGTAGTTGTTTTTATCTGACTGCAAATGGTCTAGTTCCATACAGATCACAAAATCACAGAATGGTTGAAGTCGGAAGGGACCTCTGAAAATCATCTTGTCCCCCCACCATGCAGAGCACATTGTGCAGGATGTCATCCTGGCAGGTTTTGAGAATCTCCAGAGAAGGAGAATCCACATCCTATCTGGGCAACCGTATTCCAGTGTTCTGTCACCCTCACAGTGAAGAGTTTTCTCATTCAGATGGAACTGATGTGAATCTGTTTGTGCTTGTTGCCTCTTGTTCTGTCACTGGTCACCACTGAAAACAGTATGGCCCCATCCTCTTGACACCCTCCCTTCAAATATTTAAACACATTGATAAGTTCCCCTCTCAGTCTTCTCTTCTCCAAGGTAAACAGGCCAAGCTCTCTTCTCTGTGCAACAGGTGCTCCAGTCACAGTCCACATAAATGCTGTACATTGCCCAGCTCACTAATCTTATTTTACATATAAAAAATAAATAAAAACCTATATTAATAGTATGATAAGTGCAGTCAAGAAACACAAAATTTAGTATAGAAGATAAAAAGCTGCAGGAACTGGACAGAAGCTAGGGCTTATATTGTCAGGTATATAATGGTTTTCTGTCAGTGAATTACTGCATCAATTGAAGCTGACCAAAGGTTTTTGGTGCTTTGATTTTTCTTCCCTTCTGTTGTTTTTATTCAGTGTGAGTATCTGTGAGAATGTCTCTTTAATGTAGCTGAGGTTTTATTTGGTCTTTTTGCATATAGACACTGATGTGGATAGGGGACCTCTTGATGGAGTACTAGCATCTGCTTCTGTGTATTTACTTATTAGTTGAGTACCATAATTATTTAGATATCTTCTTTTGGGGGTTATTTTAAATATTTTCTATGTTTATGATTTCAAGACAATCATGCTATTTATATACAGAAGTGCAACCCATTGTTTTGTTTTTGATAGACTTACATACAACTACTCAGTTGTATTTCCTTTCAAGTTTAATTCATAGAAATTGACTATATCGTAGTTGTTGAACTTTGTATGGTCTGTTGCTGACCAGATTATACACATGTGGCTCTCATCTTACCCTTACAGAATGAGTTATATTTGTTTTTTTTCCTTAGTCATTTCACTTTCATTCAAAAGTCTGATATATATATTAATTTTTAGTTTTTGGGGGTCTGCTTATACCTTACCTTAAGTTGGTGGAAGGTGAATAAAGCAAGATTTTCAGATATTACACCCTAAGAACCATTGATTCATAAAGATTATGAAAGATCTGACCAAAATGTTGTTTACATCACCTGTTGTTTACATCGCCTGTCTAGAACAAACGAACAGATCTGACATTATCTGTGCCTGTATCCCCATATTTATTCACGTAGGGCATCTTAGCCAGCCTATGTGGAGGAATACATCTTGGGGCTTTCCAATATGTGGATATGAGTATGAGTGAAATTTGTGTGAGAAAGTATATGAACAGTTTTTTATCACCTCCCCTAATTTTCTAAAACACAATGCCATGTCATCCCAAGAAGCCTTAATATTTGTCATTCCAATTCAGTCTACTAGTCATTTTCAGAAATTTTCAGAAATTTACTTTTTTCTCTTTATTGTGATAATAAACACATTATCAATGTTAAGTTTGTTGTTTAAAAATATGTGAAGATCAAAACTCAGAATGCATGTTTTGTTGTTGTTGTTTATTTGTTTCATGTATGCTCAGGACTCTGATAAATGCAAAGGAAGTTGAACTGAACTGTTAAGTCCTTCAAAACCAGTTTTCTGTACTAAATTTTCTGAAGGTGAAGATTGATAGAACAGTAAAAAAATAAAAATAAATAAATGAGAACTAGATCAGATCATTCTCTGTACATATGTGAAATAAACATATACATATATACATATAATTGTAGTCAAGAGTCATATTTGACTGAAAAATATTTAACTTAGTATATGTCTTCCAAATTATAAGGTAGGCAGCTTTGGTGATTTTTTATTTCAGCATCCAGGAAATCAATTTGTATATGTGAAAATGAGTTGATAGAACACTGTCCATAAGCAGCAGAAGCTATCAATGTGTCACTGTTAGATATCAGAGCTGTTGCTATCACTTAATTCTTCTATTATCTCTTTTTAGATTTCATGTTGTTGTTTTTTTTTTGTTGTTTTTGTTTTTTTTTTGATTATGCTTTTATGAATAACATGTATCATCATACTGATATTTACTTTTGAAAGGGAAGAACATCTTACATAATTAAAACACTACTTTCTTACTAAATTTTCAGAATACTTTTTATTATTGCTGTCTGTATGAAGTATGGAGTTTTTACATCATTCATGTTATTGTAACATGAAGCCCAAATTATTTCAGCCTTCTTTGATGTTCTTTCATGCTGTTTCCAATAGACTAAGGCTATCAGCTACAGCACATTCACAGGAATTCAGCAGCCATAAAACTTGTTTGTTGGAAATAAATTAATCAGTTCATTGTAAGGTTTAATTTCTACTCTGGATATATTTATTTTACATACATAAAACTAATGAATGACTGGAAAATATATTCATACATATTTTTAAAAGTACTAGGTGTTGGCACTGATTATCTGTCAGAAGTAAAACTTCCAAGCTCCAGCTTCAGGGGAGTTCACTGAGATGTCATTCTTTGCAAGATCAGTAATTGACTTACTTGTAAAATATTTCCAGTGTTTCTTCTGTTGTATCATCCTCTCCACCAGAAGCCTTCTATGCTCAAATTTAGGATTAGTATTTGACTTTCTTATGATGACTGCTTTATTTTTCCTCCTGCAGGGATCTCAATTATGTCTCAATCAAGTTAGTTTTTCAAGCTTGTTTTTCATTTTTTGTCTTCATGAATGATCTGGAATTTCTGATTTTCTAAGGACTGAAAAGTACTTATATCAGCCAACTTGTGTTGTCTGATAGTAGGAACTGAAAGGTTTTCTCCCTACTCTTTAATGATATTTGCACATAATCAATAGGAGAAAAAAAAAAAAAAAAAAAAAAAAAAAAAACTCTCAAATCATTTGCACCACAAAAAGAAAAAAAAAAAAAAAAGCAGTAAATAATGGTATTGCCACAAAACCAGTGAAACTGAAGCTGACTGCATGACTGCAAAATGACTACAAAGAGTATATTTCCTTATATACTTGTATATACATACTTATGTATTGGGACTTGCTGCTCCATCTGGAAACATATAAGTCTATTGGCCCCAATGGGATTCATCCCAGGGTACTCAGAGAGCTATCTGATGTAATCAGGAGACCTCTCTCGATTATTTTTCAACCAGCTTGGGAATCTAGAGAAGTTCCAGTCAACTGGAAGTTACCATACATTGTTCCAAATTTCAAAAGGGCAAGAAAGAAGACCCTGAAAATTACAGGCCTGTCAGTCTCACTTCAGTGCCTCACAAAATTATGGAGAAGATTATTCTGGTAGTTATTGAAAAACACCTGAAAGACAAGCAGTCATTCATCATAGCAAACATGGGTTAATGATGAGGAGGTCCTCCTTAATGAACTTAATTTCCCTTTATGACAAGGCCACACATCTTGTTGACCAAGAGAAGCTAGTAGACGTAATCATTTTGGATTTCAGTAAAGCTTTTGATACAGTTTCTTGTAGTATATTTCTGGATAAAATGCCCAGCATACAGCTAGATAAATGCATAATACAATTGGATGAACAATTGGCTGGGTTGGGCTAAAACAGTAAACCTATAAATAAGGTTACATCAGACTGGCAGTGAGTCACTAGTGGGGTTCCACAGTGCTCCATTTTATGACCAATTCTCCTCAATGTTTTCATATGTTTTCATAAATTGTGTAAAGTTTTCATAAACTTGTGAGTAGGACTTGAAAGTGTACTGAGTAAGTTTGTAGATGACAGCAAATTGGGAGAAGATGTTGGCTCCCTCGAGGGAAAAGAAACATTTCAGAGAGATCTTGACAAATTACAGAGCTGGACAATCACCAATAATATAAAATTCAACAAGAGCAAGTGCCAGATTCTTCACCTGGGATGGGGCATACCTGGCTATATGTACAGACTGGGAGGACAAGAGGCTCAAGAACATCCTCACAGAAAGGGATCTGATCATTTTGGTTGGTGGCAAGTTGAATGTGAATTAACAGTGTGCTCTGGCAGCCAGGAGGGCCAACCATATCCTTGGGTGCATGAAGCACAGCATTGCTAGCTGTTCAGGGAAACGGATTGTCCCATTCTACTCTGCAGGTACAGTCTCACCTCAAATACTATGTGCAGTTTTGGGTGCCACAATATAAGGACATAAAGCTATTAAAGAGTGTCCAAAAGAGGGCTACAAAGATGGTGAAGGGTCTAGAGTGAAAGACATATGAGCAGCAGTTTAAGTCACCTAGTTTATTCAGCTTAGAGAAGAGAAGACTGAGGGACAACTTCATCACAGCCTAATGCTTAATAAGATAAGATAATATCTAATAAGATAGAGTAAAAGTGCTGACCAGTGGTAGGGCCCAAGAGAACAACATGAAGTTATGAGAGTTTGATTGAATATTAAGAACATGTTCTTCACTGGTGGTGGGGCACTGGAAGAGGCTCCCCAGAGAAGTTGTCACAGCACCAAGACTGTCGGAGTTCAAGAACCGTTTGGACAATGGTCTTAGACATATGGTCAGATTTTGGGGTTGTCCTGTGTTGGAGCCAGGAGCTGGACTTGACGATCCCTGTGGGTCCATTCTAAATTAAGACATTCTATGATTCTATTTCAATTGTACTCTCCTGAATACGCTCTTTTAGCAGCTACAAACAAACAAACAAACAAAAACAAACAAAACTTTTTCCACATATGACATTGTCTTTAAATTCCATTTGGGGTTTTGGAATATATTTTTCTTTTACTTGAGTCTTTATTAGATATTGGGAGTATGACGTGTGCAAATGTGTGTGACGTGATTACCTTTCTTTCTTTCTTTCTAATTAGAGATGATCTCAAACAAAACCAAAAGAAATGAAAACAGATGCATGACTTTAAAGGATGTAAAAATAATTATAAAATTAACTGTCTTACTTGATACTTTTGTTTGTCTGTTTGTTTTTAACTAACTGACTAATGAAAACATCTAAGGAGCTAAAGATGTAAGATCTAAGAACTAAACACTATTATGTTGTTTTTTTTTTCACCATGATTAAATGACAGAATTATTAAAAATCAAGTGTCTAAAATTAAAAACATAATAGAATGCCATGTAAGAAACCACTTCACCTGCTGTACTGGGTCTGGCTGGAATGTTAACTTTCCCGGCAGCAGCCCATTCAGTGCCGTACTCTGTACTTGTAGCTGGAACAGCAGTGTTATCACACCAGTGTTGTGTCTACTGCTGAGCAGCAGTGGCACAGCATTGGGCCTTTCTCTAACCCTCCTAGGGGGTGGGCAAAAAAGTGAGGAGAGAAACATCACTAGGGCAGCTGACCTAAACCAATCAAAGGGATATTCCATACCATGTGGTGTCACACTCAGCAATAAAAGGTGGAAACAGGAAGAAGAGGGGAGGGGTGGGCTCTCGTTGAGAAGACGTCGGTCCTCCTCTCGAACACCGGCTGCGTGCGTTGAGGCCTTGCTTCAAGGACGTGGTCAATCATCGCTCATTTGTGGGAAGTAGAGAGTAATTTCTTTCCTCTGCACTTCCATATCGCTTTCATTTATTTTGTTTGTTTGTTTTCCTCCCTTTTTCCCCTTTCCCTTTTATTTCCCCTTAGTTAAATTGTTTAGTTCATGGTAGTCTTTATTTAATTATTATAATTATTTCCCTTTAATTAAATTATCCTTATCTCAACCCGTGAGTTGTTCTTTGCTTTACTTCTCCCCCTCCTTATCTAAAGGAGGGGGAGTGAGAGAGCGGTTGTGGGGTTTAGCTGCCCAGCACGGTAAAACCACCACAGTCCTTTTTGGCGCCCAACGTGGGGCTCGAAGGGTTGAGATAACAATAGAATTGATTAAACGCATACAACTAACACACTTGCTTGCTAGTAACCATGTTCCTTGCCCTGTTAATAATAATGGCTTTGTTCATATGTCATGCAATTCGTGTCATATTCTCCTTTCTCCTATATATCCGATCCGACCAAGTGCTACAATCTGTGTTCACTTTTTTTAATTCGTTGTGCTGCCAAGCACTGACCTTGGTTTTACTCTGGAATTCAGGCTCTGCGCTGTTATCATTTGGGTCCCATGGAAACTATCTTTCAGAGAATATTCAGAACTACACTGCCTTCCTTTTCTCATCTGGACACCAGTTTATTAATAATATCAGGAATGGTACCTTTCCCTTCTTTCACAGTGGGATAATTACAACAGTTTGGGAGTATTTTGAAGATCCATCTGTAACCCATGTATTGCTATTTCTAATTCTGAATAACAGGTTTCATTTTCTCTCTAAGATTAGTTGATTGTTTAGAAAACTTATTTGGGAATCTGTCCCAAAACAGTCTCGTGGTGAGTGGCACGGTGTGTGGGATGATGTTAGCAGATACCTGTCACGAGTGTCTCCTCCAATAGTTTTGAACTTCACCCCTGAGCAAGTGCTAAATCCTAAAAACTTGGTAGAATGTTTGAGAGTTGTATGTCCTGATCCTGATAATGCCGGAGAACAACAGCTTGCAGCATTGTGCTGGGTCCTGGTTTATTCCTATCAAACACTGTTTAACATCATCCAGCAACTTGAAGAGAGGGAGGAAGTCTCTGAATCTGATGACCAAGTAACACATGCTGTGGCTGACCCAGAGGACCAACCAACTATGGTATCAGTCGCCCCCATAGTCAAGTCAAAACAATGGAAACGGAGGTCAGCTCGTTTAGTAAGGGAAGAAGGCTCTCCTAAGAAGGAGGGAGAAGGGGAATTGGCAGGCACCTCTAAAGCAGAGCCATCACAAAAACAGCAGGAAGACAAGACGGAAATCATAATGGAATCAGAAATCACTCGATCCTTATCCCTGAGTGAGATGCGAGAAATACGAAAGGATTATGGTCGACGCCCAGGTGAACACATCCTCACTTGGCTGCTCCGATGCTGGGATGCTGGGGCCAGTAGCCTACAATTAGAAGGCAATGAAGCCAAGCAGCTGGGATCCCTCTCTAGAGAAAGGGTAATCGACAAAGTAATCGGGAGAGGAGCACAGGCCCTCAGCCTCTGGAGACGACTCCTGGCAGCTATCAAAGAAAGATATCCCCATAAGGAAGATATTGTATATCACATAGGCAAGTGGACCACTGTGGATAAAGGTCTCCAACATCTGCGGGAATTAGCTGTGCGGGAGATGATTTATAGTGATTTGGACAATGCCCAGACACCTCAAGACCCCGATGAAGTCCAGTGCACAACATCCATGTGGCGTAAATTTGTGCGGAGTGCACCAGCAGCACATGCCAGTACCCTGGCAGCAATTCACTGGGATGAGGGGATGGGACCAACAATGTATGATGTCTCCTGCCAACTTCAAAAATATGAAGACAATCTCTCTGCTCCACTACAGTCCTGTGTCTCAGCTGTGGAGAAATTGTCTAAAGGACTTGACAAGCTTGTGGAGAAAGTATATTCCCCCTCATCTAGACAGAGTGATACTTCAGCCACTAAGAATCAGCATTCGCCTGCTCAAGAGAGAGAGTACCCAAGACGTACACCACGTGGCACCTTGTGGTTTTATCTGCGTGACCATGGGGAAGATATGAGGAAATGGGATGGTGTACCTACTTCAACCCTAGCTGCTCGGGTACGTGAACTGAAAGGAAATACAGCAGCAAGAAGAGGGGCTCCTAAGAGAAATGCTGCTCCAGTTTCTATTGGGCAGTACCCCAGAGGCAGTAGAAGAGCTGATGTTATTCTTGACCACGATGAAGGGACCTCTACCTCTCATTTGCCAGAATTTGTGCATTTGCAAGAATTAAGTGGCAGACGCTCCAGCCAGGACTAGAGGGGCCCTGCCTCTGGCCAGGTAGAGGAGAGGGATAACCGGATTTATTGGACTGTGTGGATCCGATGGCCTGGAACATCAGAACCACAGGAATACAAAGCTTTAGTGGACACTGGCGCACAATGTACCATAATGCCATCAGGCTACCAAGGGACAGAACTCACCTGTATCTCTGGAGTGACAGGGGGATCCCAACAACTATCTGTACTGGAAGCTGAAGTGAGTCTAACTGGGAATGAGTGGCAAAAGCATCCCATTGTGACTGGCCCAGAGGCTCCGTGCATCCTTGGCATAGACTATCTCAAGAGAGGGTACTTCAAGGATCCAAAAGGATACCGGTGGGCTTTTGGCATAGCTGCTTTGAGCACAGAGAAGATTAGGCAGCTGTCTACCCTGCCTGGCCTTTCAGAAGACCCTTCTGTTGTAGGATTGCTGAAGGTTGAAGAACAACAGGTACCAATTGCTACCACAACGGTGCACCGACGGCAATATCGCACCAACCGAGACTCCCTGATTCCCATCCATGGGTTGGTTCACCGACTGGAGAGTCAGGGAGTAATCAGCAAGACTCGCTCACCCTTTAATAGTCCTATATGGCCAGTACGAAAGTCTAATGGCGAGTGGAGGCTAACAGTGGACTATCGAGGCCTGAATGAAGTCACGCCACCACTGAGTGCTGCAGTGCCAGACATGCTAGAACTTCAGTACGAACTAGAGTCAAAGGCAGCCAAGTGGTATGCCACAATTGATATTGCTAATGCATTTTTCTCCATCCCTTTAGCAGCAGCATGCAGGCCGCAGTTTGCTTTCACTTGGAGGGGCATCCAATACGCCTGGAATCGGCTGCCCCAGGGGTGGAAACACAGCCCTACCATTTGCCATGGACTGATCCAGTCTGCACTGGAGCAAGGGGGAGCTCCTGAGCATCTTCAGTACATTGACGACATCCTCGTGTGGGGCAACACAGCAGAAGAAGTTTTTGAGAAAGGGAAGAAAATAATCCAAATTCTCCTGAAAGCTGGTTTTGCCATTAAAAAGAGCAAGGTCAAGGGGCCTACACAGGAAATCCAGTTCTTGGGGGTAAAATGGCAGGATGGACGTCGCCATATTCCAATGGATGTGATCAATAAAATAACAGCAATGTCTCCGCCAACTAGCAAAAAGGAAACGCAAGCTTTCCTAGGCCTCGTGGGATTCTGGAGAATGCATGTGCCAGGCTATAGTCAGCTTGTGAGTCCTCTATATCGAGTGACTCGAAAGAGAAACTATTTTGAGTGGGGCCCTGAGCAACAACAGGCATTTGAACAAATCAAACAAGAAATAGCTCGTGCAGTAGCCCTTGGGCCTGTCCGTACTGGACCAGCTGTGCAAAATATACTGTACACTGCAGCTGGGGAGCATGGGCTCACCTGGAGCCTTTGGCAGAAAACCCCAGAAGAAACTCGAGGTCGACCTCTGGGCTTCTGGAGTCGGGGCTATCGAGGATCAGAAGCCAATTACACCCCAACTGAAAAGGAAATACTCACAGCATATGAGGGTGTTCGAGCCGCTTCAGAAGTTGTGGGTACAGAGGCACAGCTCCTCTTGGCACCGCGGCTACCTGTGTTACATTGGATGTTCAAAGAGAAAATTCCCACTACACACCATGCAACTGATGCTACATGGAGTAAGTGGATAGCGTTAATTACACAGCGGGCTCGAATGGGAAAACCCAATCGCCCAGGAATCCTGGAAGAGATTATGGACTGGCCGGAAGGCAGAGATTTCGGAGTGCCAACAGAAGAGGTAACCCGTGCTGAAGAGGCACCACCATACAATGAATTGCCAGAAGACAGAAAGCAGTATGTGTTGTTTACTGACGGATCCTGCCGTGTGATAGGGAGCCATCGGAAATGGAAAGCTGCTGTGTGGAATCCCATACGACGAGTTGTGGAAGCCATGGAAGGGGAAGGTGAGTCGAGTCAGTATGCAGAAGTAAAAGCCATACAACTAGCCCTAGATATCGCCGAAAGAGAAAATTGGCCAGTATTGTATCTTTATACTGACTCATGGATGGTGGCAAATGCTCTGTGGGGGTGGCTGCAGCAATGGAAAGAGAGCAACTGGCAGCGCAGAGGTAAGCCTATCTGGGCTGCTACCCTGTGGCAAGATATTGCTGCCCGGGTAGAAAACCTGGATGTTAAAGTACGTCATGTAGATGCCCACATGCCCAAGAGTCGCACTACTGAAGAACATCAGAACAACAAAGAAGTGGATCGAGCTTCGAAAATTGAAGTGGCTCAGGTGGACCTAGACTGGGAACGTAAGGGTGAGCTGTTTGTAGCTCGATGGGCCCATGAAACATCAGGACATCTGGGGAGAGATGCCACTTACAGATGGGCTCGTGATCGAGGGGTGGACTTGACCATTGAGGCCATCACACAGGTTACCCATGAGTGTGAGACCTGTGCTGCAATCAAGAAAGCCATGAAGGTAAAATCTCCCTGGAACAGGGGGAGATGGTTAGGGTTTCAATATGGTGAGGCCTGGCAAATTGACTATATCGGACCACTCCCAAAAACTCGCCAAGGCAAACGGTACATACTCACCATGGTAGAAGCAACTACTGGGTGGCTGGAAACATACCCTGTAAACCATGCCACAGCCCGAAACACTATCTTGGGCCTGGAAAGACAAGTATTGTGGTGTCATGGTACACCAGAGAGAATTGAGTCTGACAATGGGAGTCATTTCCGAAACAATCTTGTTACCTCCTGGGCAAAGAGGCATGGTATTGAGTGGGTGTACCACATCCCTTACCACCCACAAGCCTCTGGGAAGGTTGAGAGGTACAATGGACTGTTAAAGACTATGTTACGAGCATTAGGTGCTGGGACGTGGAAACAATGGGACACAAATCTACCAGAAGCCACTTGGCTAGTTAACAATAGGGGGTCTGACAGCCGTGCTGGTCCTGCCGAAACAAAACCCCTACACACTGTGAAAGGAGCTAAGGTTCCCGTAGTGCATATAGGAAGGTGGATGGGGAAGGCAGTGTGGGTTGCTCCTGCCTCGGGAAAAGGCAAACCCACTCGTGGGATTGTCTTCGCCCAAGGACCAGGGTATACCTGGTGGGTCATGCAAAAGAATGGGGATATCAAGTGTGTGCCTCAAGGAGATTTGACATTGAGAGAAAACTAATCTATAATCTAGATTATATGTTGTAGGAAGATGCTGTAGGATCAACGACAGGTCAACTTTGCAAGGAGCCGGACAGTGCAACAAGGACTTGAGCTAAGCTGGTGCTGGTGTCCAGACATCCAACTCCGCCTGCCTTGAGTGGCCACTTTGGCAGATGAAGACCTAATCATCAACAGTTCTTATGAACATTTTCCAAGAAAGACCTATGGAATGAAAAGATACATCTGCCTATTAATCCTGTCCTGTTAAATCCTTGTCCTGTTAAAGGACAAGGGATAATGATGAGAATGCTTGTATGCTAAAGTATGGGGATCTGAGTGTGACACAAATGTTATGGAATAAGGGGTGGAGGTTGTACTGGGTCTGGCTGGAATGTTAACTTTCCCGGCAGCAGCCCATACAGTGCCGTACTCTGTACTTGTAGCTGGAACAGCAGTGTTATCACACCAGTGTTGTGTCTACTGCTGAGCAGCAGTGGCACAGCATTGGGCCTTTCTCTAACCCTCCTAGGGGGTGGGCAAAAAAGTGAGGAGAGAAACATCACTAGGGCAGCTGACCTAAACCAATCAAAGGGATATTCCATACCATGTGGTGTCACACTCAGCAATAAAAGGTGGAAACAGGAAGAAGAGGGGAGGGGTGGGCTCTCGTTGAGAAGACGTCGGTCCTCCTCTCGAACACCGGCTGCGTGCGTTGAGGCCTTGCTTCAAGGACGTGGTCAATCATCGCTCATTTGTGGGAAGTAGAGAGTAATTTCTTTCCTCTGCACTTCCATATCGCTTTCATTTATTTTGTTTGTTTGTTTTCCTCCCTTTTTCCCCTTTCCCTTTTATTTCCCCTTAGTTAAATTGTTTAGTTCATGGTAGTCTTTATTTAATTATTATAATTATTTCCCTTTAATTAAATTATCCTTATCTCAACCCGTGAGTTGTTCTTTGCTTTACTTCTCCCCCTCCTTATCTAAAGGAGGGGGAGTGAGAGAGCGGTTGTGGGGTTTAGCTGCCCAGCACGGTAAAACCACCACACCTGCATGGGTGAAAATATAACACACAAAATAGCAAAGCAACCTTTGAAATATTATTTGGTCCATATATTCAAGAAAAGTGATGAAAAACTGAAACTTCAGATTATCAACTAATCTATCTGTGTCATTAAATTCCTACAGGTTCTTAAAGCTACTCCTAGCATATTCCTAATTTGCATATAAAATTTAAAGGCATGAAACATGTATAAACAATTTTAAACCAATATAAAAATGTGTATTGTGTTTTATCAACTTTTTTTTAATTGAAGTTTAATTGATTTGATCACATTAAGCAAGAACACAATCTGTGTTTTCACAAAGTGTTAGAGAGATATAAGCACCTTCTAAAGACAGTGCATCTTTTTTTCTAGTAGATAAGTCAGATGGAGTCATATGGAAACTTCTCATGGAATGCAAATAAAGTGGTTAAGGTCTAATAATGGATTTCAGAAATGTAAAGTACTAAAAAATTTGATTATTTTTTTCTATCTATATTTCATTTTCTGGGGGGGGAGATGGATGGACAGATGGACAGACAAGACACACGTTTTATGAGACAATTAATTCATCTGCACTTTTCTGTCTTTTTTTTTTTTTTTCCACCACTGTCATTGTTGTCAGTTAAAATAGACAACTATAAGGGGAAGAAAAGACTTTTAAATAGACAAATAACTCCTTCACTTGCATATCTATATAGAAAGAAGTCATATATCAAGAGTTGGTTCTAATATCAGTACTTAAACCTTTTAAATGTTTAGTATTTCTAGGTAGTTGTATACACTTTGAAGTATATGAAGCAGACCAGAAAAAGCTACAGGAACATCTTCACATCTTTAATGAAAGTAACAGGGCAAAGCTCCTCCTGTTTGTCTTCTTGTAATAATATATTGTTAATTTTTACATATATAAATTTATTTACATATTAAAAAAAAAAAAAAAAAGAAAGAAAAAAGAAAGGGGGTTTGTTGAACCAGTCTTAAACATCTCAGTTTGAACCCTAAATGCAAATTTGGTGGAGAACCCTTAGTATGAGAATCTTCTTCATTAGTGTTCTCTGAAGGAAGAAAGCATGCCTTCAAACAGAATAAGTAAGGAATAGATGATTCATGGGACACGTGCCTCTAATAAGAAATGGTTACTGAGATAGCCTAAATAAAATATTGACAAATTTTTTTTTCTGAAGTCTTAGTTTTGAAGAAAAAATATATATATATATTTTCAAAGAGAGTGAGAGCCAGTGACTAGAACTAATTTGTTGAAATTTCTTTGCACTGCATACACAAAACTATTTAGTACCTCATTTTTAAATCTTCTATTTTGATTCAGGTGCTTGTTGTACATATTTTTCATTCCATTTTTACTAGGCAAAGAATCAATATACATTGATTTGACAATCAATTCTAGTAACTGTTAACTGTAAATCTTGGAAAGCATCAGATGTTGATTTCTCATTCTATAAAACCCTGGATTTCAGATTATTTTTATTTGCTTATGCATAAAAACTGCATTGACTAGCAATACTTGTTCTCATTTTGTGTGTCATGTACGTTTAAAAAAAACCTTGACTGAGTCGGGGAATGCAACAAAAGGAGGAGGATGTTGTTTTCTCTTCTGGTGAGATCTTCTGGTGCTTCAGAGGTGGAAAAGAAGATTAAAGATCATCAATTATTCTAGTTTACATTTTATTTACATAGGAGTTTTGAGTTAAAATAAATAAATAAATAAATAAAATCATTCCTGTCTTGGAAGACAGGGCTTGGAAGACAGCTCTGATCAGCTTTGGTCCTGCTATTCCTCATTCTGAGGGGCTTTCAGAGGTTTCTTGGAAGACAGAGATGGTTGATAGAAATAGGTAACAGTGAACATGGAATAGGAAGGTGGTCAGGCCACTTGCATTAAAACATTTCCAATCAGTTCCAAATGGAGTAGATATGTGGGCCATGGTAGGTAATTTCAACATTTAAACATAATTGCAACTACTGAGTACTGTTTTATACTTCCCGGGTTTTCAAACCAATCCATTCACAATCGTACTTCCCCTTTGTTTGTTTGTTTCTCCATCAAGGTATTTTTGTTTCAGACAAAAGGCATTGCATTTATCATATTACACTCAGATGACATTTATTGCAACCAACATGTTTAAATTTACTCTTAGAATAGTACAATAGCCATATGTTGGACCCTACTCTTGACATGAGTTATTTTTGTACAAATGTTTTTTCTCAGTGGGTCAGAAAGCAATTGTTTATTATCAATCATATGTGTTGTTTTTTACCACTAAGGTTTATGATTGATAGGGTGAAACTGCCTGAAAACAAAGTATTATTTCCTTTTTTCCCTAACTTTACATTTGCTTCTTCTGTGGAAGATTTATCTGACTAGCCAGTAATTTACCTTCACAATTAAATTAAATGAAATGAATTTTATTTCTAAAATCTACTTCACATGTTGAGGAAAATACACATAGTAACTTTGAATGGAAGATACAATGACTGTAAAATAAGCATAGACAAACAACAAAAACCAAGCACGCGCACACACACACACACACAATAACACTTGACATGTCTTTTTATTTTTGTAAAGACTTCAAATTTTTGATGATAAATAAAGTGAATGTGTAGGGAGATATTTAAAGTTTAGCAGCTGTTCTAAGCTTCTTCTGTAACCTGAGAAAGGAAAAAGGAATTTTCAGAGGACAGTTCCTCCTGAAATTAGTTAACCAAAATGCTTTCTGGTAAATAATAACAACATAAAAAATAAAATAAATAAAAATAAATAAATAAAATTAAAATACCTGTTTTTGATTGACTATGAAGGAAACCTGGTAAACTATTTAAATTAGAAAATTATATTTTAGAATTAAATTGGTGCAAGTAATCATTACTATATGTCAACACTGTACTGGGTCTGGCTGGAATGTTAAATTTCCCTGCAGCAGCCCATACAGTGCTGTGCTCTGCACTTGTAGCTAGAACAGCAGTGGTATCACACCAGTTTTGTGTCTGCTGCTGAGCAGTGCTGGCACAGCATCAGAACTCTCTGTAACCCTCCTAGGGGGTGGGCAAAAAATGAGAAGAGAAACATCACCAAGGCAGCTGATCTAAACCAATCAAAGGGATATTCCATACCATGTGATGTCACGCTCAGCAATAAAAGGTGGAAACAGGAAGAAGAGGGGAGGGGTGGGCTCTCGTCGTGAAAACATTGGTCCTCCTCCCAAACACTGTCTACATGCATTGAGGCCCTGCTTCAAGGACGTGGTCAAACATCGTTTATTTGTGGGAAGTAGAGAGTAATTTCTTTCCTCTGCACTTCCACATAGCCTTCATTTGTTTTTTTTTGTATGTTTTCCTCCCTTTTTTTTTCCTTTCACCCTCCCTTTTCCTCTTTCCTTTTTTTTTCCCTTTAGTTAAATTGTTTAGTTCATAATAATCTTTTTTTAATTATTATTATTATTATTTCCCTTTAATTAAATTATCCTTATCTCAACTCGTGAGTTGTTCTCTGCTTTACTTCTTCCTCTCCTCATCTAAGGAGGGGGAGTGAGAGAGCGGTTGTGGTGTTTAGCTGCCCAGCACAGTAAAACCACCACAAGCACATATTCAGAGAAAGCCTGGAATAAGTGGTCATAACCTAGAAATTCATGGTGATCTTGCTTTGGATAAAGAATCTGTTGTAACAGTTACTGGAAAGGAAAAAATAAATTTTGTACTAGCCTGGACTCTTTTTGTTGTGTTTATAACTTGACATACATGTATACCTGTAGCAATTGAGTTCACACAAATCTCGAATTCAGTTATTTCTACTATATTTCAATTTTACATCAGTTTATTCATATTATGCCATGTCATTCTTGTTTTCAAACAGCATCAACTGATATATATACACACACACACACACACTTTCAACATATATGGGAGCTGCAATATGTAGTTCTAATGCTCTGTGTAAATACAGTGATCAAAATTATATTTCTACCTTATGAACACTGTTATCTTGAAATATATCTTTGATATATTTAAACATACCTCAATATATCTTAAGTCTTTTGATCTTAATGAGGTTCAGCAAGTATAAATGCAAGATGTTGCAGCTGGGTCAGGGCAATCCTATATACATGTATGAGTACAAACTGGGAGAAGACCACACTGAGAACAGCCTTGCAAAGAAAGACTTGGGAGTTCTAATGGGAGTTCCATCTATCACCCAGCTCTATCTCCCAGAGAGAGCTGGGGCTGTTCAGCCTGAGGAAGAGAAGGCTCCAGAGAGACCTCATTGTAGCTTTTCAGTACTTAAAGGGGGCTTATGAAAAAGGTGGAGAGAAGCTAGCTTTTTCCTCAGTTAGATAATGACAGGATAAGGGGAAATGCTTTTAAATCAAATGAGTGGAGATTTAGATTAGATGTTAACAGGAAATTCTTCATGCAGAGGGTGGTGAGGCACTGCAGTAAGTGCCCAGAGAAGCTGTGGATGCCCCATGCCTGTAGGTGTTAAAGGACAGGTTGGATGAGGCCCTGGGCAACCTAATCTAATGGAACCTGATGATATTTAAGGTATTTTTAACGTTAACAAACCATTTAATTCAGAGAGTGATTTCAAGTCCTATTTCTACCTGTGATGCAGCTAAAAGTGGATACGTTCCTTTGCTGATCAAAACAGATGAATTTCAAACTTCTTCTAACACACAGATACTTTCCATTTATCACAAGAGCTTTGTTCTAACAGTGGCTGGGAGCCCATAATCCTGTACCAAAGATGTACACAATGGAACAGTTGATGTTTATTAGTAGAAAACTTGAAAGAAAATCAACCAAAATAAATGTATGATATACACTGCATTTTTCCTTGAGAATAGCTGTTGGGGGGGGGGGGGAGGGAAAAGGAGGGTTACTTCACATGGATTAGAACTCTTGTGCATCTTCACACTATACAGTTTATATTTTCTGACATTGGTCCTGGTGCCAGGTTTTTCCTGGTGCCTTTAGAAGAGCAGAAATACAATGAAGTTTTAATTAAGACATGCTGTTCCAATGAAGTATAATTTAAGGCAGTTATTTGCAGTCCAAACGGTTCCTACAATGCATTGAGGACAATTTTCTGATGCAGGTGGTAGAGGAGCCGACGAGGCGTGGGGTGCTCCTGGACCTCGTTCTTACCAACAGGGATGGCCTTCTTAGGGATGTTAAGGTTGGGGGCAGCTTGGGATGCAGCGACCATGAGATGGTGGAGTTCCAGATGGAACTAGGCAAAGGAAGTAAGGCTAAAAGCAGGATTGCTACCCTGGACTTTCAAAGAGCCAACTTCATCCTCTTCCTGGACCTGCTTGGGAGTATCTCAGGGGATAGGTTGCTAGGAGGCAAGGATGCTTGTGATTGCTAGGCTACATTTAAGCAGCACTTCTTCCATGCTCAGGGTTGGTGCATCCCGAAGAATAGGAAATCAGGGAAGAGGGGCAGGAAACCCATGTGGATGAGCAAGAAGGTCATCAATAAGATCAAAAGGAAGAGGATGGTCTATGAAACGTGGAAAAAGGGCCTGTCCTGTTGGGAGAAGTATAGATGGGCCTGCAGGGCCTGCAGGGACGCGACGAAGAATGCTAAAGCCCACCTAGAGATGAGGCTTGCGAAAGAGATGAAGGATAATAAGAAGGGTTTTTTCAAGTATGTAAACAGCAAGAGGAAGACTAGGGATAACGTGGGTCCCTTGCTGAATGAGGGGGGTGTCCTGGACATGGGAGACGCTGAGAAGGGAGAGATACTGAATGCTTTCTTTGCTTCAGTCTTTGCTTCAAGGACACTCCCCCGGGACTCCTCGCCCCTGGCAATAGGACAAAGGGTCTGGGAAATGGAGGGCTCCCGCCTGGTGGATGTGAGAGTGGTTTGGGAGCGTCTGAGTGGGTTCAATGTACACAAATCCATGGGTCCCGATGGGATGCATCCACATGTGCTAAGGTAGCTGGCAGATGTGATCGCCGAACTGCTCTATAATCTTTGAAAGGTCCTGGAGAATGGGTGAGGTGCCTGAGGACTGGAGGACAGCCAATGTCACTCCGATCTTCAAGAAGGGAAGGAAGGAGGATCCGGGTAACTAACTACAGGCCAGTCACTCTCACCTCTGTCCCTGGAAAGGTATTGGAGCAGCTTGTTCTGGATGCCATCTCCAAGCAATTGGAAGAGAAGAAGGTCATGAGGAGTAGCTAGCATGGATTCACCAAGGGGAATTCGTGCTCGACCAACCTCATTCCCTTCTATGATGGCAACACCAGCAGGGTAGATGGGGGGAAAGAGGTGGATGTCATCTACCTTGACTTTAGCAAGGCTTTCAATACTGTCTCTCATGACATCCTACTAGGAAAGCTGAGAAAGTGTGGGATAGATGAATGCACAGTAAGGTGGGTTGAGAACTGGCTGACTGGCTGAGCTCAGAGGGTGGTGATCGGCAGAGCAGAGTCCGGCTGGAGGCCTGTGACTAGCGGTGTTCCCCAGGGGTCGGTGCTGGGTCCAGTGTTGTTCAACATCTTCATCAACGACCTTGATGAGGGAATAATGTCTGCCCTCAGCAAGTACACCAATGACACAAAGCTGGCAGGAGTGGCTGACACGCCAGAAGGCTGTGCTGCCGTTCAGCGAGACCTGGACCGGCTGGAGAGATGGGCAGGAAGAAACCAAATGAGATTTAATAAGAGCAAGTGTAGAGTCCTGCACCTGGGAAGGAACAACCCAAAGTATTAGTACAGGCTGGGGATGACCTGCTGGAGAGGAGGTCCGAGGAGAAGGACCTGGGGGTCCTGGTGGACGACAGGTTGACTATGAGCCAACACTGTGCCCTTGTGGCCAAGAGGACTAATGGGATCCTGGTGTGCATTAAAAGGAGCATGGCCAGCAGGTCAAGGGAGGTGATCCTCCCCCTCTACTCTGCCCTGGTTAGGTCTCACCTGGAGTGCTGTGTCCAGTTCTGGGCTCCCCGGTACAAGAAAGACAGGGATCTCCTGGAAAGAGTCCAGAGGAGGGTCACAAAGATGGTACGGGGCCTGGAGCATCTTCCCTGTGAAGAAAGGCTGAGAGACCTAGGTCTGTTCAGCCTGGAGAAGAGAAGACTGAGAGGGGATCTCATCAATGTATATAAATATCTGAGGGGTTGTCGCGTTAAGGGGTGTAGCTGATTAACCGTTACGGGCCCGGTCAGATTCAGGATACTGAACCAGTTGGACATTCACCAAAAACACATTAACCGTCTGGGGGTCCAGTCAGACATTCACCAAAAACGCATTAACGGCCTGGGGGTCCATTCAGACATTCACCAAAAACGCATTAACCATCTGGGGGTCCGTTCGGACATTCACCAAAAATGCATTAACCGCCTGGGGATCTGGTTAGATTCAGAACACTGAACTATCACGGATAACCACCCTCACCCTCGTTGCACTTAATGAGAGTTATCACAATGCAATCAAGTATGGTTTATTACAGCAACAGATAATCAGGTTCTTTTGGATTGCCGGCGATAGTGACTGTCTGCAAAAGCAAGCTAGTATGCATAAAATACACAGGTGTTATAGGTGTTATAGGTGTTACAGATGTTGTAGATGTTATAGATGTTGCAGGTGTTACAGATGTTACAGGTGTTATAGATGTTATAAGTGTTTACAGGTGTTATAGATGTTACAGGTGTTATAGATGTTACAGGTGTTATAGATGTTACAGGTGCGCAGCCTAGAAATAAACGCGTTAAAAGGATCAAAGACTCTATAGAGATTTATAAGCAAGTATTTAGATCTCACCCAAAGGCGTCCCAATGGGGGGGGAAGAGAGGCTCAGCCCGTCGACTGATCCCAGGAGTCAGGAGGTCCTAAGGATGTTGTCCTCGGGATGGTATCTCCCCTGACGGTGGTATCTTCCCTAACATCCCCTTTCTCTTGGGCCAATTTATGTTATTTTCTATCTTTTAGGTGGAGCTTGAGTGGCTCTAGTCAAGCATATCTTAGTTATGGTTGGTGTAAAGTTTTCCCGTCTCCGTTTAAAGCAATAGGCTCCGAGAAATTCAGAGCGCATGCTCAGTGAGGGGTGGTCGCACCTTGGAGGCGGGTAGCTTTTGGGATGGAGGTGTGTTTTGGTATTATAATGATATTATAATGAGCAAAAAGTACACTAGGGTACAGCATTTGTCAAAACATGACAGGTCTTTGGCTTAGGGTGGCAAAAAGTGCAGCTTTGTGCAAAAGAACAATCGAGGCCCCATCTGATTACAGAGCCTAGCCATGGTGTCTCCACTCCACTCTACGCTCCGTGCTGTTCCTTAGAGCTAGCACACCAAGTTTCCCCAGCGCAATAGCATCAAAGGTTGGGAGCCTAGGGAACGCTCAGATAATGCAGTTTTGCCCTATCCTGAAAGCCTCTTCAATGCTGTACCTTTTCCTAAAAATGTGAATGTTAATTTTATTTTCCTAGTTACTTCAGGCATTTACACCACAGGGGTGGGGGACAGAAGGATGTAGCCAACCTCTTCTCAGTGGTTTGTGGGGATATAACAAGGGGCAATGGCTGCAAGTTAGAGCACAGGAAGTTCTGCACTGACATGCGAAAGAACTTCTTCACGGTGAGAGTGACGGAGCATTGGAACAGGCTGCCTAGGGAGGTTGTGGAGTCTCCTTCTCTGGAGATATTCAAGGCCCGTCTGGACACCTACCTGGGCAGCCTGCTCTGAGGAACCTGCTTTGGCAGGGGGGTTGGATCTGATGATCTGTCAAGGTCCCTTCCAACCCCTTCAATGCTGTGATTCTGTGGTTCTATGATTTCAGAATTTTATTTTTTTCCCTTTATCTTTTCCTCTTAGCCCTCTTTGTCACACAAGAAAGTACCAGGTTTGAAAGTGATCTGCACTTATCTTTGTATGTGTTGCCACGTGTACAAGAAATATGCCCTGCAATGACATTTTAATTTGCCTCGGATACATTTTTAAGTGAATCCTTTGATTGTTCTCATTTTCATTACTTTAGCTTGAAACACAATGAAGAAGCCTGTCCTGGTTTCAGCTAGAATATTTAATTTTCCTCCTAGTAGCTGGTAGGGTGCTGTGTTAGGATGAGAAGAATGTTGATAACACACTGATGTTTTAATTGTTGTAGAGCAGTGCTTATGCTGAGCCAAGAACTTTCTGGCTTCTCGCTCTGTCTTGCCAAGGGGAAGGCTGGGCGTGCAGCAGGATCTGGGAGGGGACAGACCCAGGACAGCTGAGCTGAACTGGCTGAAGGGGTATTCTGTACCATATGGCATCATGATGGACAATTGATATGGGATGGCTGGCCGGGGTGGGGAGAACAGCTACTTGGGGATAGGCTGGTAATTGTTCAGCAGGTGGTGAGCAATTGCATTGTGCATCACCTGTTTTGTACACATTATTATTAGTAGTAATACTGTCATTATTATTATTGTTTTCCTCTCTTTTCTGTCCTAATAAACTGTCTTTATCTGAACCCACAAGCTTCATTTTCCTGATTCTCTTTCCCACTCCAGAGAGGGAGGGGGAAGGGTGAGCGAATGGCTGTGTGGTGCTTAGCTGCCAACCAGGTTAAACCACAACAAACCAAATTTATGGGATAAATAAATCTGGAAACTACACCACAAGACCTCACTTAAAGTGTTCTTCAGCATTCGTTCCATGGGACTACATTAAAGCTAATGTGAAGCAAAACTCAAAAATTTCTAGTGTGCATACTGGTTTCTTTGAGCTGCTTGTACTGTATTTCTGCCTAATGTAAATTTAATTAATAGTGATTAAAAATCAAAATTACTTGATATTGTTATAACCTAAACTGCTAAGGATTATATATCTCCACCAACTTGTTGCACAACTTTATTAGTTTGTGGGGGCAAAAGAAAAAAATTTCACATGCACTGTCAATATCGTTGAACTCAACTTCAAATTGAAGTCAAAGAACCATTCTTGCCACAGATTTGATTAAAACATTAAAAACAAAAACAAACAAACAAACAAACAAAAACACTGTAATAGACATAGTACAGCAAAATACAGTGTGAACATGCTTCCTATTATCCTATTTTAGTTGTACCCAAGAAGAAGCAAAGGTGTTTTTAATATGTCATCAACATCCTGAGTTCTTCACAACAGAAAGGATGATGTTAGGAACTGTTTTTTTGTTGTTGTTGTTTTGTTTTGTTTGATTTTGTTTTTGTTTTGTTGTTTTTTTCCTCCTCTTTTTGCTTGGAATTTACAGAGCTGATAATTGTTTTTTGTTTGTTTGTTTGTTTTTTCCTTCAAAATTTAGGACCCAATTAAAGTTCTTTTAGATTTATTTGTTTTTTAAATGTTCTGCATTTTTCTCTTTCTTTACTGGTTCATACTTCCACGTCTTCCAAGTTTGCTATGTGTTTTACATATGTTGGATATCTGTTCTTTCATTTTTGTTTCTTTGCTATCCCTAAGAACAGTATTATTCAGGAGCCAGTGATACGTTATTTTGATAACAAGTTATTGGTAATTGGTGAATGTTTTTTTTGTTTGTTTGTTTGTTTTTCACAGCCTAGGTGTCTCTAGTATCATCCTATGCCCGTTCTTTAAGGTCTTTGCCATCATCTCATGACTGTACTCCTCCATTCTGCTTTTCTTCTTTTTTTCCTAGCGTCTTTGACAATTCATTCAATGGATTATGACTAATTTTTATTACCTATGAACTACAACAACAAAAAAAATCATAGTAACACTGTCATTATGCTACACAACTATACAAAGGTTAGCTAAAACTAAAACAGATTAAGTAATACATGGTGGATAAGCAGTTGTTTTTGTTAAGTGAGATAAAATGAATGAAGTCACCTCCTCCAGCTGCTGTAGCCCAGCACTGCTCCTTCCCAGCTGCCAGGACCTAGACTGGTTTCCAGGGTTTCAGGGTCTCTGCTCAGGCTAAGGGTCACAGCTGCTGCTTTCTCCTTTGCAGGTTCAACCAGTAGCGAAACTAAGCATGTACCCAAAGATAGAGGCATAGAGCAGAAGACTCCACTCACTCTAGTAGCTTATGCCATGACTTTACTCACTCCATTTGCTGGCACCACTGGCTAGGGGTACACACATGCCCAGTCTGACTCCAGCAATTGGCACCCAGTCCACTTATGCCAGTCAACCCAGGAATCGGTAGAATTGGCTTAAAGTCTGTAAGACCATTCCAGGTATAGGGAGCTATGGTCCCTCTGGGTACTGAAACTAGGACAATCACTTACTCCAGTAGCTGGCACCACAGCACACAGGGTTCAACACCCAGTCTGAATCAGCAGCTGTCACCAATTCTACTCACACACACAGGTCCCACCAGTGACAAATGCTAAGACTCCTGCACTTGATACTGTAACTGGCACCACAGTACAGGGGTGCCAGCTCCCCAGCCTGGCTCCAGAAGCTGTAACTAATCCTTGTTCACACATACATTGGTCTCACCAGTAGTTGGTACACAGTCCTTGCAGCACACATACACATAGAAGAGAGGGTACAAATACACAGAAAGAGTTAACAAATTTGATGAGAAAAGATAAGATAGGACAGACTGCAGTGATCAAGAACTGGCCTTAGCCAGACGAGCATACTGACCAGCCCTATTTTACACACAACCACCTTTTCCATACCATTTTATGCCTATCTATTCCCTTTGTTCCCTCTGGGTTTGCAGAGCTCTGCAGTTTCCTGCACCCTCCCTGTTCACCTACTGCCCCAGTTTATAATCTTGTCAGATGCAAAGTCCTGATTAATCTTCCTGGAAGCAGCACCTGCAGCTTGTTAGCCCACTGGGAGGTTTGTTTCCTGCCATTTTCTCCAGTTTTACTTTGTCAGGTCTGTGTCTCAGCATTTTGCTTATTGCTTCCCTTGTTTGACTTCTTATCATCCCAATCCAGAAATCCTTAATCAGTCAATCGTGCTTCAGTCAACATCCCCACATTCCATTTCTTTCCTTACCTATTACTACTATTGACCAGGTTGGTATCTGACTGTCTCCTAACAAAGAAGTCCTCAGCCAGATAAGACTACTGGAATAAACATTCCTAGACTCTCACATGCCCTCTTTGATTAGCATAACTGACCAGACTTTGTTCCTGTCACTGATTCCATTTATTCTTATCCTTTGTTAAATTGGAAAAGGTTCTTGAACCCTTAAAGGAGCAAATACTCTCCTTCTACATACTGTTATACATGTATTTTTTCAGCTAAAAAAAAATGAAAATAGAGCTCCAGACAAGCCTTATAACAGTAAAGAAAAACAAACAAACCAACAAGAAAAAAAAAAAAAAAGTTCAACATGGTCCAGTCCTGAAGTGTGACAGAGCTGATACAAAGTCTATAAAACCATTGTTTTGTTAGAAGTGGTTCAAGCTTATTTATGACTTTATGGTCTGCCTTATAACCATTTATTTTTTTTTGTAATATTGCTTAGCATAGTCATATAAAAATAATAAGACTATGATAACGATATCTAGCATCTACCTACCAGACAGAATGAGATGGCTAGCACTCAGCTGTAAACACACATCTGAATGAGTTGAAACAAAGCAGATCACAGAAATCAGAGTGATTTTGTTTTAGCCTATGGAAAGAGGAACTTATTATTCAGACTAGACTGATCCTGACCCATGGATAAGTGTTTACAAATGCCAGTGATACATACTGGAGTCTGGGGCACAGAGAAGATAACTCTTTTGTGTTTTGGCTTCCTTCAGCCTGGCTCCCCTGAGACTCATTCTCTCAATCTTGGAAATTATGAATTACTCATATTATCGTATGTCTAGTGATTTACTAGTATGTTTGCTTAATACTTGTTTATCAGTTGTTAAAGATAGATTAACAATTAATCAAATGTAACAAATAAATGCTTATTTAGCATCCTGAGATTTGGTTGGTGTCTCAGTTGCCCAGACTTTTTTCATCACAGTGTTCCCCAATTCCCTGTATTATCAATTTCAACAACAGTAACTTTTCTTGAACAACAGGCTTACAAAAGCTTATTCCCTGCTGTGCCATTCATGAGGGAATATATAGCAAGAAATCATAAGTATTCATCACAACAGATAAGAATTAGAATCTAGGAAGTATTCTTCACTGTAGAAATAGTCTTCTAGGATCCTGCAACAGAGATACAAAACTTGAATGATCACTGGATCAATAAACTTATGTCCCGTTAGAGATTTTCTAGTTTGGCCTTTCTGTTACAGTTTTTACGATTCTTTTTCTTCTCAGCAGAAAGCTATGATTCCCCTGACTGCTACCAGAAAACAAATATCTTTTGCACTTATGGGCTGGCAAAAATGTTTTGAAGAGATATTTGAACTAGGGAAGTGTCTAAAATATTGGGTCATAAAGCAACCCATGCTGATTAGAATTTTCTCTTATATCTCAAGACATGCCTTTGCCAGAAAAATTATGAATATATAAGTGATATATGCAATACTAGAATTTTGCAACTATCAGTTAGAGCTGATAGTTGCGGATAGTTGCAGTTACAGATGTAGAAAGGGAATAGTGAATTGAAAGCCCAAAATTGAACGCCCAAGTTTTTACTTATTTTTTTTTTCTTTTGTTCTTCAGGCAACTGGTATATTACATCATCTTTCCAATAATAAATAAACAAATAAATAAAGCCTATATGTAGGCAATATCCTTGGAAATTAATCTATATTTTACTTGATTTATATTGATGATTTTTTTTTTCTTCAGTTTTAGAGAATAACAGGTTTTATGATTCTGACTCTGCATGGAAATGGAAAACAAAGGGAAAAGAAATCTAAAGGCACTCAAAATCTCTACTGAAGGAGGGTGGAAATTAATGGAGCAACATGAGGAAAAGGCTATCCAATTGAAGCTTTGGGATGAAACACCACACACTTGATTTTTTTTACATGTATTTACTTTTGTTTGCAGCTTGTTTTCTTTTTGTTTGTTGGTTTGTTTGCTTTAATGAGTAGAGAAAATGACTTAGTTTTATAACTATCACAAAGTTTTCTTCTGTTCTCTGACAGAAGACATTGGAGTAACTGGTGAAAGAATAAAGGTCAAAGATATATCTTTATTAATAATCGTTACATAAATACATATCTCTTCAATGTTTTCAGAAGTAACTTGCTTGCAGGACTACCAGGTATACTAAGTTTGCTGATGATACTCCTCAACAGAGCTGTTGATTCCATCGAGGGTAGAGAGGCCTGGCAGAGAGTTCTTGACACAGTAGAGTGCTGGGCAATCCCCAACAATATGAAGTTAGACAAGAGCAAGTTCTATATTCTGCACCTGTGATTGGGCAACCCTGGCTATGCATACAGGCCAGGGAACAAGAGGTTGGAGAGTGGCCCAGCAGAAAGGGATCTGAGGATTCCAATCGACAGCAAGTTTAATATGAGTCAAGAGTTTTTTTTTCCTGGCAGACAGGAATGCCAATCATATCCTGGGATGCATCAAGCACAGCATTGCTAAACAATTAAGGGAAATGATTGTCTCCTTCTATTCTGCACTGGAGTGGTCTCATCTTGAGTACTGTGTGCAGTTTTGGGAGCCACAAACTAAGAGGGACATAGAACCATTAGAGAGTGTTCAAAAGAGGGCTACAAAAAATGATGAAAGTTCTGGAGGGGATGCTGTATGAGGAGCTGCTGAAGTAACTTTGTTCAACTTAGAGAAGAGGAGACAGGGGGATGACCTCCTCACAGTCTACAACTTCCTCACAAGGGAGAGCAGAAAGGCAGGTGTTGATGTCTTCTCTCTAATGACCAGCAATAGGATCCAATAAAGTTGTATTCAGGCATTCCAGGTCAGGCACTGGAATAGGCTTCCCACAGAAGCATTCTCAGCCTGTGAAAATTCAAGAAGTATTTAGACAACCTTCTCAGATATGTGGTTTGATTTTTAGGTGGTCCTATGTGGGGCCAGGAGTTGTACTCAATGATCCTCGTAGGTCCCTTTCAACACAGAATATTATATGATTCTGTGATTCTATAGAATATTAATTACAAAGATATTTTAAAAAATGCAAATATGTTTGCCAACCAATAACATGGTCGAGGAGTTTTGACATTAAATTTCTTGATTTTAGGGACTGTATGCTGTAGAGTTCAAATACACTAATGGCATATTCTAGTGTTAAATAAATTTGTTATAAATATGGTTATCTGTACCCATACTTTAATTTCTAAAGAATTTCCAAGGTCACTCCTGATTCCAAACTAACTCTAGCACATGGTGTTTGGTATAAAATTAACAGCCTGATAATACGTCTCATATACTTTGCATATTGCGATGTCAAAAAGCCTCTAATGAGAAAGTATTTATGATCATTGTTACACTTTGAAGGTTAACCTAGAAGTTCTGTACACATTAAGTGTCCCCAGGTGCCTCTTAAGCAGATCATCACCAGCATTCTGTAGCTAACCTCAAATGTTCCTGAAATCAAGTAGTTTGCCTGTTCCGCTATTTTTCATACAAGATTGTTTTGGATGCTCCTATACATAACAATGTGTGTTTAATGCACTGAACATTCTATCATTCTATTTCAGTGAATGGATTCCCTTTAAATAGTTTGTATTACCTGCAAGATATACTCAATGCTCTCAATAAATAAATAAATAAAATTAACAAAATCTTTCACTTGAAAACATAACTGATTTTACCCAAGGAAATATTTTTGTATAAAGACACTTTCTAATCTATGCCAACAAACTTTAAAGGTACAATAATTCATTGCCATTTACCAAGAATATCAATGAATATTAAAAACTTGAGGGTGATTTTTATATGAGAAACCAATTTTATAAAGAAGTTAAAGGTCAGAAACTTATGTTTCAGGAATACCACACAGAATCTGAATAGGAAGAAAGTAAAAAGCTAAGAAAGACTTCAATTTATTTTTTTTCCTTTATAAAATAAAATAAAAGGACACAATAGAATTAAAAGTAAACAAAACAAAACAAACAAACAAAAACACTTCTATTAACTGAAATGTTTTCCCTGGCTTTGCCTGTCTTTCAATCATGGTATGTGGAGGTGGTAAGCATCAAGAGTCTTTTGTTTATGAATCAAATAAATTTACCAATAAAATGAAATAGGACTATATACTCTTCAGTTTCATTTTACATTGTTTTCATCACTGCAATGAATGCATGTCATTATTTCAGGACTGGTAGGAGGACAGAGTTTATTAAAATACTGTCATGTCTGTGCCACAGTATGTCCCCTTATGTAACTGGTACTATTTTAAAAGCAAGAAAATAAAATTAAGGAACAAAACAGTTAACATTAAGGAAGTGAAGGATCCTGCACCTGGAGAAGAATGACCCCAGGCACAAATACATGCTGGGGGCCACTAATCTGGAAAGCATCCTTTCAGAAAAGAACCTCGAGGCACTGGTGGACACTAAGAAAAACATAAATCAGCAGTGTGCCTTTGATGCTAAGAAGGCTAATAGCATTGTTGGCAACATTAGGCAAAGTATCTCCAGAAGGCTGATGGAGGTGATCCTTCCTCTATACTGAGCACTGGTGTGCTGAGTCCATTTCTGGGCTCCCCAGTATGAGAGAGACATGGAGATATGGCAGAAAGTCCTATGAAGAACCATGACGGTGATTGGGTTCTGTTTATCCTAGATGAGAGAAGGCTGAGGGAGGATCTTATCAATTAATATAAATACCTTCAGGGAAAGTGCAAAGAAAGTGGAGCCAGGCTCATTTCAGTGGTGCCCAGTGACAGGAAAGGGGGAATGATCACAAACAAAAACACAGGAGATTCTGTCTGAACATCAAGAAACATTTATTTTCTGTGTGGGTGACTAAGCACTGGAACAGATTACCTGCAGAGGCTGTGGAATTTCCCTCCTTGGAGATCTTCAAAAGCCGTCTGCTTGAACAGGGAGTTTGGGCCTGTATTTGTGATAACATTTTCAAAAGGTTTTATTGGGTTTATGTGGCAAGGCTTTAATATCTGGGGGCTGCAGGAGTGGCCTCTGTGACAAGAGTCCAGAAGCTGCCTCATGTTAGATAAAGGCCAGTTTCAGCCAGTTCCAAAGGCCCCTGCCGCTGTCCAGAGCCGGGCCAATAAACAAAGCTGTTTGCACCTTTGTGAGAGTAAATTTAATAAAATGAGAAAAAAAAAAAAAAAAAAAAAAAAAAAAAAAAACACTGTTGTGAAACATCAGCTGGAAGAGTGAGGAGTGTCCCCTGTTCAGATTGCTTGGAGAGATGTTCATGAGTCAGTCACCCACAGTAAGATTAAGACACGAAGGAGGTGGTCAAATGTTGTCCTCCAGTTTATTACTTTTGTATAAAAATATCAAAAGAGAAGTGAGAGTTAAGAATGGAGGAGTGACAGCAGAGGTACCAAAATATAAGTTAAGGTGTTTTATAGCTTGCGAGAGACAGTCACCACCATGAATCCAGTGGTGTCCCATTGGACCATTGTCTTCAAAGATGCAGTGGGGAGGGTTCTTCATGTCTTGAAAAGGCACTGTCTTTTTATAATGTCTCCTCATCTTTTAACCTGGTTTTCAACGTAACAGCTCACATCTAGTACATCAATATGCATGTTCTTATTTCCAATTGGTCGAGTCTGCTGACACTGGGGATTGAGTGTCCCAGTATATGCTGAGCACATACCGTACTGTCAGCCACCAGACAATCAAGAAAAGATGTGCTAGCTATAGGGATAGGTTGGTCTGTGTTGCTAGGCAGGAAACTCTGCAAACAACGTCTGAGACAGAGCATAAATGCTATCTTCTACAGAGTGAGAAACAGCCCTGCAGACACCAAAGTCAGTGCAGAAGGAGGACAGGAGGTGCTCCAGGTGCTGGAGCAGAAGTTTCCCTGTGGCCTGTGGAGAGGCCAATGGTGGAAAAGGGCTGCTCCTTGCAGCCCATGGGTCCCACATGGAACAGATCTCCACATGGCAGCCCATGGAGGAGCCCATGATGGAGCAGGGAGGAGAGGGAGTGGGAGATGTTATTTTTTGTCTTTGTTCCTCCCCATCCTTACCTATTTTAATTGATTATTAAGTATATTAATTTTATCCATGTTAAGTCTGTTCTGCACATGTTGGAAATTGGTAAGCAATTTCTCCATCTTTATCTCAACCCGCAAGGTTTTCCATCTTTTCTCCCTATGACCTGTTGAGGAACATGACAGAGAAGCTCTCACTGGCAGCCAGCCAAGGATAATCCACTACTTACAATTAGAAAAACTTTCATTAACTGCATTATATTTCCTGTTATTCATTCCAGTGCACTCTAAGACAAATTAACAAGGTTTTAGTACAACTTCCTTCTGCATATTTTGGAAAGACTTGGAATCAAATGGGATCATAGCTGAAAATGAATTGGACTTACATTAAATGAAGAGAGAATGTAGATCTACACTGTCCAATTTTGGAAAAGATGTGCTCAGTTTTAGTGGAATCACTATGTTGCATGTATGAAATACAAGAGTAGGTATACAGCCTGAAATACTACCTAGCAATAAAGACGAAATGTCTACAGGATAAACTGAAAAATATTATGGTAACTTGGATTTTAATCAATTTATTAGGAACTTTATTATTTCACATATATCCCAATAAAGGTAAGTTATTTTATAACTTTGTGTAGGAATTAAATTATCAGCTAGATGATAACTACATTTTAAATCTGATAATCATTAAACACTTGTCCATTTCTGTCACTAATTCGTGATAAAGAAATTTAACTTTTTGTTCTGTATTGAAAGTGTGGTGTTTTTGCCCTGCTGGGCAGCTGATCTCCACCACAACTGCTCTTTTACTCTGCATCCTCAAAGGGAAAAGGGGAGAAAATATGATGGAAAAGGGTTCAACCACTGAGATAAGGATAGGGAGATTACTCACCAAACACCATCATGAGTATAACAGACTCAGCATAGAGAGATTAATATAAATAGTTTCTTATCACTAGCAGACTAGAACAGTGAGAAACTAAAAGCAAAATAAAAACACCTTCCTTCCTTCAACCCTCTTCCATCTCCTCTCCCTGAGTGGTGTAGGGGAATGGGGAATAGGAGCTGCAGTCAATCTATAGTGCTGCACTGGGTCTGGCTGCAGCAGCCCATACAGTGCTGTGCTCTGCACTTGTAGCTAGAACAGCAGTGGTATCACACCAGTTTTGTGTCTGCTGCTGAGCAGTGCTGGCACAGCATCAGAACTGTCTCTAACCCTCCTAGGGGGTGGGCAAAAAATGAGAAGAGAAATATCACCAGGGCAGCTGACCTAAACCAACCAAAGGGATATTCCATACCATATGATGTCACACTCAGCAATAAAAGATGGAAACAGGAAGAAGAGGGGAGGGGTGAAACGAGGGCTCTTGTTGTGAAAACGTCGGTCCTCCTCCCAAACACCAGCTACGTGCATTGAGGCCCTGCTTCAAGGACGTGGTCAAGCATCACTCATTTGTGGGAAGTAGAGAGTAATTTATTTCCTCTGCACTTCCACATAGCTTTTGTTTTGTTTTGTTTTGTTTTGTTTTGTTTCCACCCCTCCTTTTCCCCCTTTTTTTTCCCTTTAGTTAAATTGTTTAGTTAATAATAATCTTTCCTTAATAATTATTTTTTCCCTTTAATTAAATTATCCTTATCTCAATCCATGAGTTTTTCTTTACTTCTTCCCCTCCTCCTTTAAGGAGGGGGAGTGAGAGAGCGGTTGTGGTGTTTGGCTGCCTAGCATGGTAAAACCACCACAAGTGCTTCTCCTCCGCCACTCTTTCACAATTACTTTCTTCCCCTGCTACACATGGGTTCCCTCCCACAGGATGCTGTCCTTCCCAAACTGATCCTTCAGGGGTGTCCCACAGGCAGCAGCTCTTCAGGAGATGCTCCAATATGTGTCTGTACCACAGGGTGCATCTATAAGTAGTAAACTGCTCCAGCATGGATCCCCTGTTCCTGCGTGGCTCCTCTGCTTAGTTGATAGTCCAGCCCAGAGTCTGCTCCTGCAGGCATTCTCTATGGGTCACAGCCTCCTTCAGGACAGCTCCACCATGGGCTTCTCCACAGTGTGGAGATCAGCTCTGCCATGGTACCCCATGGGCATCAGGGGGACAACCTTCTCTGCTACAGGCCTCTCCACAGTCAGTAAAAGGTTCTTCATCTCTAGCACCTGGAGCACCTCCTGCTCTCCTTCTGCACTGACCTTGGGATCTGCAGGGCTGGTTCTCACTCCTCACTATCCCAGGTGTTGTTGTGCAGCATTTTTTTTTTTCTCTTTCTTAAATCTGCACAAATAGAAGTACAACCAGCGTCAGTCATTGTCTTGGCTCTGGCATAAGTGGGTCCCTTTGAAGCCAGTTGGAACTGGTTCTGATCTGACATGGGGAAGCTTCTGAACTTCTCACAGAACTCACAGAACTCACAGAAGCCACCCCTACGGCCCCGCTGCTACTAAATAATTGTCATGTAAGCCCAATAAAGCAAGGAATGTTTTTTATGCCAAATTTATTCATCACTTTTTATTTGTTGTTTTAACTATTGGTCTTTTTTTTTTTTTTTTTTTTTTTTGGTCACCTTTAATAGTTCTTGTTTCTTCATTCCAATTGCAGACAATGGAAAAAGAAACTCATTTGTATTTTATTGGGGTTAAACACTTATTCAGTGTTCTGAATACAGATCTTCAAGGGGTATGCAATTGCTTGGTTTCTGATATCATCAGACTACAAACAGCAACCAATAGCTTGATCCAGTACAATCCAGTGATTTCAACTGCAAGTGCAGTTTAAGTATTGTATCTTCACAAAACAAGTGATGATAATAATAATTATTATTAATATTGTGATATATGTTCATCTGATTTGTATCAGTATGGAACAGTATGGGGCCACATGGTATGATGAATGTGACCTTCTGTCTTACATACCCTTGTATAACCACAAGTCTAAGAAAAACAGAATGGTTAATGTATATAGTTCTTGTACCTTGCAAAGGAATATTTTAGCAATTTGTGTCAATAGAGAGCAGTTCTGTCTGTCTCTGGGTCCTGCACTGGCAATTTAATTCTTCCACAGATGTGGTTTCTTCCCTTTCCTCCCAGTGTCCCAGTCTCCCCCTCATTACAGTCAAATTATCAAATCTTCAGAAATATTTCTCAAATCCATGAGCCTATTTGCCTTTGTTATTCCGAACTCTTATTCCTAACAGTTACAGCCTTTTTGCCTTCTTTGTGGTTGATTTAGCACTGCTATAGATGTGACTGGAGTGTCCCTGTGAATGACCTGTGAGGAATGTTTTAACAACACGTGAAGTGTCAATAGAGAGCTATTTGTATTTGTATGTTCTTTCTTTGAAGTCTCTGATGTCTGGGGGTTTCAGAACAACTGCTAACAACTAGTAACTGTTCTGGCTTCTAAATGGGACACTATGCAAGCCCCTGATATCTGGCCAGGTGGCCAGGAGATTAAGGAGAAGAAAGAAAGAAGCTGAAGGACGGCTAGAAGACAAAACTTGTAGGGGATGCTGCGTAAGCTTTTAACATGCTGCCAACGAGTACAAAGGGGAAGGACAAGAAAAAAAAACTGAGAGGAAGACTACGAGCCTTCAACATGAAGGACCCCCAGAGACCCCCAGGGGGACCACCGGAGACTGATGCGCATGCTCCAGTAGGAGGGACTGGACCCCAGAAGCTAATTATAATAATCTATTTTTTTTTAGAAGTAGTAATGAATATGTATTAGTCTAGGAGCATAAAAATCAGCTACTTGATGTAACTGGTGTGCATCCTGGTGGAGCAGAGACTCCCGGCACACCCAGCGCTATTTGCTTACCTCTATTCTTTTAATAAATCCTATTTTAATTTAATCCTATTTTGGGACTGAGCGATTTATAACAATATTAATGAGAGGAATATTTTAACAATTCACATCAATAGAGAGCTTGAAGGGAAATGTATTTGTAGGTTTTTCCTTGAAGTTTGAGATATCTGGGGGGGTTTCAGAATAACTGCTAACTATTATGACTATTGCATGGGACACTATGCAAGTCCCTGATATCTGGCCAGGAGATTAAGGAGAAGGGGAAAGCTGAAGGACAGCTAAAAGACAAAGCTTGCAGGGAATGCTGTGCAAGCCTCTGGCATACAGCTAAGATGGACAAAGGGGAAGGACAAGAAAAAAAAACCTGATGAGAGGAAGACTATGAGCCTTCAGCATGAGAGACCCCCAGAGACCCCCAGAGGGACCACTAGAGACTGATACGCATGCTCCAGTAGGAGGGTTTGGATTCCAGAAACTAGTTATAATAACCCTGGTTTTTTTAGAAGTAGTAATGAATATGTATTAGTCTAGGAGCATAAAAATCAGCATCTTGATGTAACTGGTGTGTCTAGGTGGAGCGGAGACTCCCGGCACACCCAGAGCTGTTTGATTACCTCTATTCCTTTAATAAATTGTAAACTTTGATTATAAACCAATTTTGGGATTTAGCCATTTATAACAATTAATAATAATAATAATTTCACATGTTAAATGTTCAATATGTTTTCTGCATTATTTTAAAATACGAGTAGTGCTCTCACTTTTTTTCCTGATGTTTCATTAAACATTTCTTTCCAATGTAAGTACAAACTTACAAGGAGTAACACATAACATCACACGTCACATTTCAGAATAATATAGCACTTTTCATTAAAGTATGATCAATTTAATCTTTAATTCATTAAAAGTATTAATAGTTGTTCCACAGGAAGAACAGGTAATAACATACAAAGGATTGCTTGAGCAAGAGCACTAGGGGAGTAGAATGTGACAATTGCATAAATAAAACTTTTTAGTATTTTTTATATTACGTAACATATAAAATGCATAGTTAGCAAGCTTTCAGCAAAAATGAGTATCATTTGATACCCATCCCTCTCAGATTCACTACCTTCTTTCTTTTCCTTCTCTTCCTTTCCTCTCCACCTTCCCTTCTCCTCCACCTCCACTTTCTCCTTCATTTTCCACATCCCTTCCTTTTCTCCTTCCCTTTTACCTGTTTCCCCTTTCCTTTCTCCTTTTTCCCCTTCCTCTTCCTTTTCTCTTATTTCCCCTTCTTATTCTCTTGTTTCATTAATATGGAAATTACTGCTGCAGTTTTGAATCATAATTCTGTTCCTGACATTCTAGTAATTTGTATAATTGTGAAAAATTACAAGCAGTCTTGGTATTTCAAATCAAATATGTTATTTTCAAGGATGTCTATTTCCCATTTTCCCATTGTCCCAAATAATACATCAATAATGTGGTATTGTCAGAAATTTTATTACCAAGAATCTGTTTCCACAGAAAAAAGCACCGACACTTAAAAAATAAGGGGGAAAAAAAAATAAAACTGGCAATCTATAAAATTGCTGTATTATTGTATTTTATAATGCATATGGATTCACATAGATTGCTGAATCTATATCTTAATTTTAGTGGAAGCTGTAATGAGTATCCATTGTTTTCAGCTACAATAATATTCTACTGTGGGAGTTACATAACACAACATCTGTATAGATAATTGTCCATAATTAACTGTGTATTACTATCTAAATAATATTCAATTTTTTGATACAACTTTTTGTCATATTACTATATTCTTCACTGAAAATCTTGACAAATGCTGTAGTATGGAATGCAGTGTAAAGTGATTAAATAATATTGTGTAAGAGACAGCCAAACCATTAAATTTATTATGGAATGATTTTTTAATTTTTTTTTTTTTTTAATATTGAATGACATATATATATATATAATGGAAAATACTAACTATATGATATTCTAATTAAAACATAAAATATTTATTTTCAACAAAATATATCCATAAAATTTCTCAGTTTTTCTCCTTAAATGTGTCATCTGTATATGTCTATCTATCTGTCTCTGTCTCTTCTTCTACCTGTCTTGTCCCTGTCTATGTATCCACCTATTTATCTATCTATTTCTTCTTTTTACACATATGCAAATCTACCAAAGTAATTCATATAATTTGTGGTAATCTCTGTATATATCTACTATACCTTTATTAAGAGTAGTCATCTACCTTCATTAACAGTAGAAAACTTTCTTTAAAATTCCAATTAAAATATGAGTGATACACTTTGTATTTACTTTTTCATCACACATTTAGCACATATGTGATCTGTGAGAAAATAGCTCTGCAAGTTTACTTTTTTCATGGACAGTCTGTCACCTGAGTTAATGTAAGAATACAGTAATATTTAATAGTGAAAAATGTTGCAAAGCCAACAGTAAAGTATGTCTCCTATTAATGCAACAGTACATTAAAAAAAAATGTTTCAAAGGATATACTTCAGGCTGCATTTCATCATTGGAGTTTGTTGTCGACGGAAGGAAGACAGGGACACTCAATATGAGTGATCAGCAAGCTTCATCTTATTGCCCGAATAGCCTAACTTTTATAGTGAACTTAACAGGGGTGGACAGTGTTTCACACAAGATTATTGGTCAAAAGCATTAAGACAAACAACTATAAGAAAAAAAAAACACCTGCAAGAAAACAATCCCTTGTGATTAGCAGTCACATAGACCTTGTCCTTGAAGCCAGCTACTGGTAACAACATTTTTCTGAATTCCTCAATTGGGTGATGTGGAAACACTGTCATGGGAACTTCTCATAGTTGCCCTGGTAGCTTGGTTTGCTCAGCTACAGCAAGCCATGGGATTCTTACTGTTTCAAAAATCCCTCAGCTGTTTTATGTCTACGCGACCTATTTCAGTTAACCATTCCTCTACAGAACTTACTTCTGAAAGTCTTTTGAAATTCTGCAGAAATGAATCTGTAGACCGACTTGTATTTATTATTTTTAAACAAAGCTAAAAACAAGGGAAAGGCAGGATAAGTCACTACTGAGTTAGGATACTATTCAGAATATATGCCATTTCTAGAGTCTCTTTCATCTTACGCTGATGTGCCTGCATCTGATTTATCAGTCATCGTAATTTCTTTGCCAATGAGGCATTTTTATGTATTTCCTAGTTAAGAAAGCTACTATTGTTTCATTTAAGTAAAGAAGACATCACTGAAAGAGTTTTTCTCACATAAAGCTTTTGTTGCACAAAACTTTTGTTGAAGATTGCATAAGTTGAATAACTGGAGACAAAAGTTTGTAGAATTTTTGTTTGTTTGCTTGTTTTTTGATGTCAGTAGTTTTCTGTATGCCAGCAGAAAAATTTTTTTGGTTGGTTTTGTTTTCTTATTTTTTCCTTTTTAGCTGTGATTAATATTATTATATATTTTAATTTAGAAATTCAAAAGGACAAGCCTTAATATCTTAATGGAAGATGGACTGAGCAAAGACTAAATGCTCCGAAAAAAAAGAAAAAAACTCTTTCAAATGTTTCTCTCAATCTTCCACTGTCATCTTAAACCAATCTGAGTTCAGACTCCATCTATTATTGAGTAATAAGTAAATAATAGAAAGGGAAGTCTGAAACATTTGATAATCTATGAAAAACAGGCTACTAGTTAAAGCAGTAGGCATAACCACAGTGGCAGGGTGCAGTCTGATGATCTGCTGAGTGTGTTTTTGGAGGCAGATTACAGAATTGTTCTGTTTCTTTAATACTCAGAAGAGACCAGTGTGATAATTGAATGCGTAAAATTTATCTGGGCAAGATATTTTCAAAACATGAATTCATAGAAAATGATGAAAAAGAAATCTGGAATTTAAATGATACTTTAAGAAACTGGTTATCTACTTGCATTCTACAAGGAAGTTCTCTGTCCCTTTCAGATTTAGAGACAAGTTTTAATGGCACTTGAACTTTTCTTTCAAAAAGAACAGAAGAAGATGTGGCATCACCTCAAAGGTAAATGTACTAAATAGAAATATTAGAGCTTTATGCAAGAATGGTTATTTGAGATCAATATTCCACTTTTTTTTTGTTAAATATTATAAACCCTACTCAACTTTCATTGAGTTTCTTTCAATACTTCTTGCAAAATTGACTATGTGAAATAACAAAATATTTTGTAGAATATTTGAGGATTTATGTGTCTGGACTTTCCTATTGAAACATTTCTCTGTATTAACCTCCAGTTATCCATATCATAAACTTTAAGGAACATATCACTGTTTTCCTCAGGACTTAGTGCAGGCAGGGCAAGCAGGGAGGGCCCCTCACTGCTCTCTTGCAGCAGTCTTTCCCTTCAGTACTGGTACCGGTAGCCTGCTTGCGAGAAACCTGGCCACGGTATCAACCAGGCAGACAACCATGGCCTCCGCATCTCTTGTGGCCTCTCCAGCCACAGTCACCAATGTGGCAACTCAGACGGAGGGCTCAGGGAAACACACCACCATCCAGGTCTTGGGCTGCAGGGTGTGCCCGAGTCTTCTGTCCGTATCCAACAGCAGCAGCAAGGAGTATGCCTGTGAGAGGTGTGCCCAGGTTGAAGAGCTGCTCAAACAGGTAGCAGAGCTTTGGGAGGACATGAGCAGGCTCAAGAGCATCAGGAAGTCAGAGAGGGAAACTGACTGGTGGAGGTGTACTCTACCCTCTCTGAAACAGACTCAGGAGCCTGCCACAGCACAGGTGCCTCCTGCTGTGCAGAAGACAAAAGTCCCCTCATCCCACCAGGCAGTAAGAGGGGACCTAGAGAGGGGACCTAGGCCACGGGGGGGGGGGGGGGGGGGGATGGAGGCAGATTCCTGTTCGAGGTGGTAGGCGAGCCCTGTCCCTGCCCACCTCACCTTCCCCTCTACCTTTATGTAACAGGTACTAGGCTCTAGAACACCATACTCAGAACAATGAAATAGACAAAAGCCCATCCCAATTGGAGAGGGTGCCTAAGGCAAGGCAACCTACCCCCTGCATTGTTACATCATCTGTCGAGAAAGACAGAAGGGTTGTTGTCATGGGGAACTCCCTTTTGAAAGGGACAGAGGGTCTGATATGCCAACCAGACCCAACCCAAAGGGAAGTCTGTTATCTCCCCTGGGCTTGGGTGAGAGACTTAGCTAAGAAAGTAAAACGCCTGGTACGGCCCACCGACTACTACCCGCTACTGGTCTTTCAGGCTGGTAATGATGAGGTAACAGTGAGAAATCCAAGAGCGATCAAAAGGGACTTCAGGGCTTTGGGGCGACTACTTAAAGGATCAGGGGCACAGGTTGTGTTCACCTCTGTCCTTCTGATAGGGGAGATTGAGAGACTGATGCTGACAAGCGGGCTTACCACATTCAGACGTGGCTTCGGGACTGGTGTAACCGACAGAACTTTGGGGGTTTTGATCATGGGAAGGTCTATATGATGGCAGGCCTGCTGTCACCAGGTGGCATGCACCTCTCTCAGAGACGGGTAAGAATTTTGGCTCAGGATTTGGCAGGGCAGATAGACACTTTAAACGAGAGTTGAAGGGGAAAGGGGATAAAAACAGGCATGCCGGTGATGAGCTAACGGATGATGCACTAGAATCAGAGGGACTGTGTACCAGAGAGGTCCTTCAGTCGGCTCCACAAGGGGCTGTGTGTAGGGAAAGGCATTTGAAGTGCTTCTCCACAAACACACGCAGTATGAGGAATAAAATGGATGAGCTAGAAGTCTTGGCCCAGTCCCACAGCTATGACATCATTGGCATAAGCAAAACCTGGTGGAATGAGTCCTGTGGCTGATGTGCTGCAATAGATGGTTACAGGCTCTTCAGGAGGGACAGACATGGGAAGGTGAGGTGGCAGGGTGGCGATGTATGTGAAGCATGGGATGGTCTGTGTGGAACTTCAGGTTGGGGATGGCAAAGTTGAGAGCCTCTGGGTTAGGATTACGGGACGAACAAATAAAGGGGATGTCACTGAAGGAGTCTATTACAGACCACCTGTCCAGGATGACAATGCCGATGAATTATTCTTTGCAGAACTAAGAGATGCCTCCAGATCAACCCCCAATTTGTCCTTATGGACGACTTCAACTTGCAAGATGTCAACTGGGATCACCACATGGCTGACACGAGCAAGTCTAGGAGGTACTAGTATAGCACCTAGATGATAACTTCTCGGTGTAGGTGCTAAGGGAGACAACTAGGAAAGGTGCCCTCCCAGATCTATTGCTGGAAAACAGAGAGGGTCTTGTGGGAGACATGGCAATTAGCAGCCGTCTCGGTCATAGTGACCATGGTTGAGTTTAGAATTTATGGTGACAGAAGGAAAACTGCCACCAAAATTTCAGCCCTGGATATGGGGAAAGCAAACTTCAGGCTGCTCAAGGAACTAGTCTGTAAGGTCCCTTGGGAAGCTGCTTTTGAAGGCATTGGCGTCCATCAGTGCTGCCTCCTAAAAGCACAAGATCAGGCAATTCCAAAATATTGGAAGGCAGGAAGGTGGGGCAGAAGGCCGGCCTGGCTGACTAGGGATCTTCTACTGGAGCTTAGACGGAAAAAGAAAGTGTACGGCTGCTGGAAGGAGGGTCAGGCGACAAGGAAGGAATATAGGGATGCGGCTCGTGTTTGTAGGGAGAAAACTAGTGTGGCCAAAGCCCAACTAGTTGAAGCTGGTTGTCCATGGGAGACAATAAAAAAGGTTTTTTTAGATATGTGAACAGAAAAAGGAGAACCAAAGAAAATATAGGTACACTACTTGACGGGGAAGGTCTCCTCACAGACAATGACATAGGCAAAGCAGAGACGTTTCATGCCTTCTTCACCTCTGTCTTCAATGTTGATGTTGGGCTTCGGGACCCAGGGTGCCCTGAGCGGGAGGACAATGACGGTGGGAATGACAAACTACCAGCTGCCCCTGAGCGTGTGCGGGATTTGCTGCTCCACCTGGATCCATACAAGTCCATGGGTCTGGATGGGATCCAGCCCAGGGTGCTTAAAGAGCTGAATGGTGTTATTGTGGGACCTTTCTCAAATATTTGTCAACAATCTTGGGAATCTGGAGAAGTGTTAAACTATGCCAGGGGAAGGATAGGCATGGCATCAGGAAGAGGTTCTTCACCGAGAGGGTGGTTGCACACTGGAACAGGCTCCCCAGGGAAGTAGTCACAGCACCAAGCCTATTGGAGTTTAAGAAGCAATTGGACTGTGCACTTAGGCACATGGTCTAAACATTTGGGTAGACCTGTGTGGTGCCAGGAGTTGGACTCAATGATCCTTATGGGTCCCTTCCAACTCAGGATATTCTATCATTCTACGATAGTAAACAAAAAATCACTTTTTTACTACAAGGGTGACAGAGCAGTGGAATAAATTTGCCCAGAGAGGCTATGGAGTCCCCTTCTCCAGAGATATTCAAAACTCATCTACATGTGATGTTCATCATGCTCTATGTGACTCTGTTTAGCAGGGGGGTTGGACCAGATGACCTCCAGAGGTCCCTTCCAAGCTCAGGTATTCTTCGATTCTGTGAATTGGACCTATACTTTAGCTCATGGAAGAGGTGAAAAATTAGAAAGTTACACTCTCTTTCATATGTCAGATACCCAGATCTTAAGTTTATTCAACTAGATACTGATTATATTATATGTCCTGATATATGTTATATATATCCTGTTATATATGTCCTGATATATGTTACTGTGTTGGGTCTGTCTGAGCTGGAGTCACCTTTTCCCTGCAGCAGCCCACACAGTGCTGTACTCTGCACTCGTAGCTGGAACAGCACTGGTATCACTCCAGTGTTGTGTCTATTGCTGTGTAGTGCTGGCACAGCATCAGGACTCCTTCCAAGCCCCCAAGAGCCAGCAGGCTGGTGGTGGGCAAGTGATGGGGAGGGGACATTGCTGGGGCAGCTGACCTAAACCAACCAAAGGGATATTCCATAACACCTGATGTCAAACTCAGCAATAAAAGGGGGGGCTCTCGTGGGGGAGGGGGCTGTTCCTCCTGAACAACCACTACGCGTCTGAGGCCCTGCTTCCCAGGACATGGCCAAACACCACTCGCTGATGGGAAGTAGAGAATAATTTTTCCTCTTTCTCTGTGCTTCTGTGCGGACTGATTGTTTCTTTTGTTTCTGATTTTACTCCCCATTCCCTTTCCTTTTAATTAAACCTTTCTCATCTCAAACCTCAAGTTCTCTGTGTTGTATTTTCTCTCCCTTCCTCTTTGAGAAGAGGGGGAGTGAGAGAGCAGTTGTGGTGGAGCTCGGCTGCCCACCCGAGTAAAACAAACACAGTTACATATCTACAAGAAGAGCCGGAGGGCAGACCCAGCGAACTATAGGCCTGTTAGTTTGACCTCAATGCCAGGGGAGCTCATGGAGCAGATTATCTTGAGTGTCATCACACGGCACTTGCAGGGCAAGCAGGCGATCAAGCCCAGGCAGCATGGGTTTATGAAAGGCAGGTCCTGCTTGACGAACCTGATCTCCTTCTGTGATAAAGTGACATGCTGGGTGGATGAGGGAAAGGCTGTGGATGTGGTCTACCTTGACTTCAGGAAGGCCTTTGACACCATTCCCCACAACATTCTCCTCAAGAAATTGGCTGCTTATGGCTTGGACTGATGGACGCTTCGTTGGGTTAAAAACTGGCTGGATAGCCAGGCCCAAATAGTCGTGGTCAATGGAGTCAAATCCAGTTGGAGGCCGGTCACTAGTGGCGTCCCCCAGGGCTCAGTACTGGGGCCAGTCCTCTTTAATATCTTCAACGATGATCTGGATGAGGGCATTGAGTGCACCCTTGGTAAGTTTGCAGATGACACCAAGTTAGGTGCATGTGTCGATCTACTAGAGGGCAGGAAGGCTCTGCAAGAAAACCTGGATAGGCTGGACCGAAGTCTGAAGTATGATAGGCTGGTCAACTATATGAAGTTCAACAAGGCCAAGTGTCGGGTCCTGCACCTGGGGCGCAATAACCCCAAGCAGAGCTACAGACTGGGAGATGAGTGGTTGGAAAGCTGTCTGGCAGAGAAGGACCTGGGAGTGATGGTGGATAGTCAGCTGAATATGAGCCAGCAGTGTGCTCAGGTGGCCAAGAAGGCCAACAGCATCCTGGCTTGCATAAGAAACAGTGTGGCCAGCAGGGCTAGGGAAGTGATTGTCCCCCTGTACTCGGCTCTGGTGAGGCCGCACCTCGAGTACTGTGTTCAGGTTTGGGCCCTTCACTGCATGAAGGACATGGAGGTGCTCGAGCGAGTCCAGAGAAGGGCAACGAAGCTGGTGAGGGGTCTGGAGAACAAGTCTTATGAGGAGCGGCTTAGGGAGCTGGGCTTGTTCAGCCTGGAGAAGAGGAGGCTCAGACCTTATTGCTCTCTATAGATACCTTAAAGGAGGCTGTAGCGAGGTGGGGGTTGGTCTGTTCTCCCACGTGCCTGGTGACAGGACGAGGGGGAATAGGCTAAAGTTGCGCCGGCGTGGTTTAGGCTGGATGTTAGGAAGAACTTCTTTACCAGAAGGGTTGTGAGGCATTGGAATGGGCTGCCCAGGGAAGTGGTGGAGTCACCATCCCTGCAGGTCTTTAAAAGATGTTTAGATGTGGAGCTTAGTGATGTGGTTTAATGCAGGACTTGTTAGTGTTATGTCAGAGGTTGGACTAGGTGATCTTGGGGGTCTCTTCCAACCTAGACTCTTCTTTGATTCTGAAAATGAGAATGAACTGCTATTTGTTTCTATTGATATCTTTAAATACTTAAAGTGCTTATGAAAATATTTAGTACAGCCAGTAATTACTCTCAGAAGGAAATACAGTTTTGAAATAAGTGTTTTTGTTTGTTTGTTTTACATATAAAAACATTTTATTTCATTTCATGAAATGTACACTTTCTTCTGATATACTGTCTGTTCTTTTATAAAATACACCTAGGTTGTCAGATGAAATGAATTTTCTGTTCAATGTGTGTTCTTTTCAATCAGTGGTTTACACAGTTCTTTTTAGGAAGAACTTCATATAAACAGGATTGCAAAAATATATATATATATATATAGTCTGTGATGAAATTTCAGCATTAGAACAACCCAAGCAACATCATCTGTTTCTGAATGTATATTGTCATTTTGTTTGTAGATTTATTTTTCAGAAATCTAGAGTTTTTTCTGTGTTTATTCCAGTCCAAAGTATTTTGAAATCACTTACTTCTATATCATATTCGTGCCAATCTCTATGATAAAGGTTAATTACTGGCATTTCTCATCTATTAGCAAGGTTGTAGTCAGAACTCCATTATTCACTTAAGCTCTGTACATCATGTTTCTAGCCACAGAAGTATAAAAACATGCCCAAAGAGGTGAGACATAGCCACATAACCCTCATGTTCCGATATTCCCTAGCAAAGTTGTCCCTTTTTATTTATGTATTTATTTATTTATTTATTTTAATGTACTGCTGCACAGTTTTGGTAAGCCATAAGTATTAGTGAGGTATGACATCAAGGGAATTAGCAGCTCTGTGAGAGCACTGTCTGTTGTTGTTGATTGGGATACAATAATCCCAACTGAGAGAATTACAAATTCACAGTAGACCTTGTACATGCCTGGGGTAATTTGAACAATGTACGCAACACATCACTACCTATAATAACAAAGAAAAATCTTTCAGTCCTCATTTCAGTGGGAGCTGGAGGTTCTGTGGAGAGAAGGAAGGACCATTTAAATCTTCAACAGAGAGCTACGGTAGAGATCACTGAGATTGCTTACTGAACCAGCCTGAAAATCACCTCAAACATACAATAAAAATATGAAAATAGGAACTTAATGTGTGTGTGAATATTTGCAAAGTAGAAGGATTTAAACTCCAAATCAAGAGGTCTATAAACAAATAACAATGAAAAACAACACAATATAATATTAAGTAATGTATCTATTAGCATTTATTTAGGTCAAATCAACACCAAAGCTCTCTCTTAGCCATCTTATGAGTGATACAAAGGTGTTTTCGGTTTAGAATTTGCAGTAATCCTAAGACTTCTCTTCCTTTTGTCACCTTCCAAAAGGGGAAAGCTTGTATCTTTTCTCTCTTATTTATTTATTTATTTATTTCAGATTTGATAAAATTTGAAGGTTATAAAACTGCCTGAATAAATAATCACAGATTTATTTATTTGAAATATGAATATTGAAACTGAAATACCAGCACAAGCATAGTTAACAGCTTCATCTAAACTTTTTTTTTTCCTCCTAAATAACTTGGAATTCAAAACAATGGAAGGATACATTACCATAATCAGTTTCATGATGTTGTTGCTCATGGTCAATTTATTTTATGGTAATGTGATGAGGAAGGTTTAATATTATATATTTACTTGCTGAGCTTGGAAATGTCACAATAAAAATTTGTAAGTCTGTGACAAAACTAATTTTTGTTTTGTTAATATCATTATAAGATCTTTGTTTTCCAGCTCAGCTGAGGAAAGAACAACAAAAAAAAAGTTATCTGTAAGCTAGTAAAATTCACATGCCAAGTTTTAATACCAAAAATATGTGAGCTCTGAATTGAAATGACTCATTAGTATGAAATAGTTTAACATTGTCATAAGTATTGAGCATAAAACAGAAAGTATAAAAATACAATTGTTGAGCTATTTTTATAGATCCTTGTACTGATGTTCACATATGGACCACTGGCAGGGATGATTTCACATTTGCCCTGACATCTCAGATCATACATGACTCTGCTCAGTTGTGACTGAGATATTGTTTCTAATGAGAATGGAAATAATGGATTGTTAAGACATGACCTCACTGTAAGATTTACAGTTAGTAATAAATTCATACACCAGATTCTGAAATCATGAAAAAAAAATTAGAAGCAACAAGATAAAACACTGCTGAAGAGACAGATGTTTAACTTTTATGTGGCTTACTAAAGGAACAAAGAATTAATTTCAAGATATATCAGCCTATTTTCAGTAGCATATTATTTTTTTCTTTATTAATCTAAAAACAAAACTATAGGCTTAGACTATTAAGTAATAAAAAAGCAAGTAAAACTAATAAAAAAAGTTTAGAATTTATTTATTTATTTTTTTAAATATTTCACAAGTACTGCAACTTGGCTTTGCAGATGGTTACTTCACTAAGATTCATTCTGCTGAGCTCTTTTCTTCAGGCCAATTGGCTCAATATTTATTTCTGAACTGAGCTAGATCATCAACACAGATCTCTCTCCATATATTTTTATTATCTATTATTTATAATTATATATAATTATTATATTATATTATTTAATTATAATGTTTATTTATTTATTCAGTATAGCACAATGCATCCTTGAAGATTCATATTTGGTTCTCTGGTCTCCAATCTCTTGCCTATAATTCCTACTACACCTCTCCAGGTCATTCTAGGCCTACCTCCAAACCAACCCTACAAATGCTACAATGCTCATTTATCTTAGGTCATCATCTATAACTCTTCCAGATAAGTCATCTCTTTCCAAAGGTATCAGAGAACATTTTCACTCCTTTTCCAAAAGTACCTTTATCTAACCTGTTTTTTATTTTTTTTTTATTTTTTGAGTCCTTTGCTTTTCTCCTACATTATTTCTTATGTTCCCCTGTTTTTCTTTCCCTTCCTTCAGTACACTTTTTCCCACAAGCTGTACATACCTCCTTTCACTCTAGAAAATGATCTCCTACCTTCTATTTCACTCCCACTCCCCTCCTCCCCCCCCCTTTTTTTTTTCCTCCTGATTTAGTAGTTATCTTCCCCCACTTTAAAATGCTAGGGATTTTTTTTAATATATATTCCCATCAGAACACCAACATATACTTGTGAAAACACACTTGTGAATCATGAAGCAAAGCTAAATTTATTTATTATCAACTAAAATTATTTTTTATGTTTTTGCCTATTTTTAATGTGATTACATTGTTATTGAAGCTCATGTAGCAACTGTAGAAATAAAAGGATCTATATTCTATTATTTTTCAGTCAGATAAGAGCTTTCAGATTTTTATTTATTTTTTTTTTTTTAATGTGTCTATGGTTCTAAAATCTGTTTTTCTTGTTAAACACTGAATCTGAAGTTATATTTAAATCTTCTGTTAATTCTACCGGAATTTTGTCATTTTCCCCTCTGAATTCACTTTCACTTATTTGTTGCTTTCCATAGTTGATATGGTGACATGTATAGAGTCACAGTATATCTAAAAATAGTTAGGACAAGATGCCCTTTTCCAGACTTTTTTTTTTTTTTTTAATTCCAAAACCAAATTGTTCATTTTTTTATGGTTTCAACATTCTATGTCCAAATATACAAACTCTAAACCAAAATGAAATGTTCAACTAAAAGGCAAATACAGAGAATACAGAGATGCTTAGGTTTCATTCTGAACTACAATGAAACCAGATTTAAAATCTTCTCCAGAATTTACTTTTTTTTTTTTCTTTTTTCTTTTTTTTTTTTTTTCAGTTTTACTTAATAGAAGATGAATTCAGCATGCTCCTAATGTAGTTGTAGAGTCATGGTCAAGATTAATTTGATCCAATAACCATCTAATGTACTTTACATCAGAATCTTCTGTGATGGAAATAAGTAAATACTCATTGGTACAAATGCAGGTATAATTTACAAGTAAGAATTTATATGTGACTCTCCTCTGTGAAGAAAAAGGCCTTTGGCTGTTTCAGAAATTAATCTAATTCTTCATACACAATAACTTTGATACAAAAGTTCCATGAAAAAACTGTTAGGCCAGCATAACTGCTGTAAATTTTCCTTAATGAATAGAGCCTCAAGTTAAGACCTTAGTTAATTAAACATTAATCTCTTCATTTACTGTATGTGTAACTCAATTACAGAACTAGTTTTAGAGTCATTTATCATTTATAGAATATGAAATAAAAATAAATTGGTTTAATCATACTTTAATCAAACAAGAAATTCATCAATTAATTCAGCATATCACACCTACTCAACAGTCTTTAAGATCTTTAATTAAGACCTTACATTTTGCAGTTCAGAATAAAATAACAATGTTTTTAGGTATATCTTGAAGTCAAACTTCAACATCTATGTTATATTTTGACAAACACTACATTTCACAGTTTAACTGACAAGGCTTTTCAAATAGCATTAGGATGATTTTTTTTTTTCCTTAAGAAATTAACCAGAGACACCCATATTTTATATTTTGTATGTTTTAATAGCACCTTAAACTAAGCAATCACTTCCTTCTGCAGCTACTGTTTATGTATCTATTTCTTCTCCTGTAGATATACCATATTCTTGTATCAAAAAAATAAAGTTCATGGATAATGGTAATCCATATGCCTGAAAATACAACTGGCAATATTTTGTTCATATTCTGGAAAATTATAACCCCACTTTTCAACTCCAGCTTAAAATATTATATCTCTGAGCAGGAATCTTTAGTGACATTTCATAACATGCTGATCTATTTTCAAATGAACAGCAATAACAAGAAAACACAATGTAGATAGAGGGCAGAGTAAAAATGTTATTTTGAATAAATCAGACACTTCTAAGGACACGAGTTAAAATAATTACAAACAAACAATGACAACAGCAACAAAATTGCAAACATTATTTTTCTGCTTTTGTGATATTTTGGGATAACTCTTGACTTCTGCAGAATTTGCACATTTTCCGTACCAGATCCTGCACTACATAACATTTGATTTCACTAAATACATTGCTTAAAAGTTTTATTTCTCTGCTTAATACTTTAAAGTCTACCTTGAATTGGGGCTGTGCATGTTTTTGTATGATTCTGATTATAAGAAAATTCATAGGAAATCCAAAAAGCCTACAAATAATCTACATATTTTCTTTAATCCTTCATGTTTCTTGAAGTCATTCTTGAAATCTACATGTGTATATCAGAACACTTCAGTTGATGAGGAGGATTTTATTTATTTATTTATTTATTTTGCAATAGGTGGATATCAAAATTAACTGGAAAATTTTATGGTGGTGTATCTGAACTCTGAAGCTACAGTCAAATAAAAACAGTTGTTTTGAAGTTGTTTTGAAGTTGTTTGAAAGCAAAACACAAGATATCTCTTATATGTCAGAAGAAATTAGTCTATTAATTTTCATTTGATGTGCTTTGTTTGAGAGAACAGCACAATGATATGCATCTGATAAAGGTGCATCTGTCTAACAGACTCAGCTGAATTGAGACTCATCACTAGAGCACAGTTACATAAACTATTAAAAATCATTATTTATAAGATAATACTTTTACTACTCTTGCTATTTAAGAATCATAAATTAATTGATATACATAGCTTAAATCACTAGCCTGTGTTTTTGTATCAATATAGCTTTTTGTATTCTGAAGTGTACTCTCATTTGCCTTGCCTATCCAGATCAATCACATCAAAGTTATCAAGTCTAAAATACTTGTTATGAAAATGGTCAAGTATTATGCCTATGTAAAACAGGATAAAAATATATTTGGTATGCATACCAAAAAGTGTTATTAAGATTTATAAAGGTATTCTATTTTTTATTATTATGTGATAAGAATCAAAGATAACGCAATTCCTGTATAGTCCTATTATTACTAAACTCTTACTACTAATTCATTTATCAGTAAATAACTTAATTCTTGAAGAAAAATAATATCAGATAATACTGTTTGAATGCTTGTATATGATAGTTGCAAAATTATCTGCAGAGTAATGTACTATTTGTGATGTCAGTAACACACCTTTAGTGTTGTGGTTTTATTATACATTTTTATGGTTTGCTTCTATTCCATTCAGTGATCCTATTATGCATTTTGAAAATGTGCTGTTGTAACGAGAGTTGAAGCAATAACAAAACTTGAGGTAATAAAGTTTAGCTGATATACTTCTTTGCCAATAGAAGTTGAAAAACTATATTATTTCAATGTTCATTTGCATTCAGTCTCTAAGTTTATCTAAGATGGAAGAGCTTCCTTTTTATCTTTTTTATTTTTTATTGGGTGGGGAGACAGATAGTATTTGTGGTAAGTTAATTCTGATGTAAATAAATAATAATTTTAAAAATGAGTCAAATTAACAGGTAATACAAATAAAAGTTCAAATAGATTAGCAAAACACTCAACTGACATTTTCTCTTAAAAATTTACCAAGATACTGATGCCTCAACTGGTAAGTGATTCTCTACTTCTGTGGAACTGTTATTTTCAAACTTTAATCGTAACTTTGACTAAATAAGAAAAACTTGAATCTGCATTTCATATACATAAGAAATTGTTGTATTTTAGGCCTTCCTTGGAGAAAAGGAATGAGGATAATATAGTTATAAATTTATTTTGAGGATAATATGGCTATACATTAATACATACAATTATTCTGAATTATGCTGAAGGCTTTTTTTTTTTTTTTTCTCTGCTTCAATCTCTACTTCTAAGATCAGCCCTCAGGAATCTCAGACCCCGGCCCCAGAGACAAGAGAGAAAGTCCAGAGAAAGGAGGATTTTCCCTTGGTCAAAGAGGATCAGGTGAGAGATCATAAGCAAACTTGACATCCATAAATGTCATCGATGGCTCTGATGGAATGCACCCACAGGTGCTGAGGGCACCGGCTCACGTTATTGCTACACAACTTTCCGTTATCTTTGAAAGGCCATGGAGAACAGGAGAGCTACCTAAGGACTGGAAGAGCGCCGATATTGCACCAGTCTTCAAAGCGGGCAAGAAGGAGGACCCTGGTAAGTACGAGCCAGTCAGCCTCACCTCCATCCCTGGAAAGGTGATGGAACAGCTCATCCTGGAGGTCGTCTCCAAGCACGTGGAGGATAAGAAGGTGATCAGAAATAGTCAGCATGGATTCACCAAGGGGAAATCATGCTTAACCAATCTGATAACCTTCTATGATGAAAAGACTAGTTGGATAGATGAGGGGAGAGCAGTGGATGTGGTCTACCTTGACTTCGGCAAGGCTTTTAACAGTCTCCCATGTCATCCTCATAGACAAGCTTAGGAAGTGTGGCCTAGATGAGTGGATGGTGAGGTAGATTGGCAATTGACTGTACATCAGAGATCAGAGTTGTGCTTAGTGCTGCAGAATCTAGTTGGAGGCCTGTAGCTAGCTGTGTTCCCCAGGGGTCAGTACTGAGTCCAGTCCTGTTCAACTTATCCATCAATGACCTGGGTGATGGAACAGAATACACCCTCAGCAAGTTTGCTGATGACACAAATCTCGGAGGACCCAAGAGGGCTGTGCTCTCAGAGGGACCTTGTCAGACTGGAGGGTTAAGCCAGAAGGAACCTCAGGAAGTTCAACAAAGGCAAGTGGAAGGTCCTGCACCTAGAGAGGAATAACCCCAAGCACCAATAGAGACTGGGGGCTGACCTGTTGGATAGCAGCTTTGCAGAGAAGAACCTGGGAGTCCTGGTGGACAGCAGGGTGACCATGAGCAATGTGCCCTTGTGGACAGGAAGGCCAAAAGTATCCTGGGCTGCATTTGGAAGAGTGTTGCCAGCAAGTCAAGGGAGGTGATCCCCTCTACTCAGCCCTTATGACGCCTCACATGGAGTATTGTTTTTAGTTCTAGGCTCCTCAGTACAAGAGGGACATAAAACTACATAGTGCAATAAAGACATAGTACAAGTCCAGAGGAGGGCTACAAAGATTATTAGAAGACTGGAGCACCTGCCGTACCAGGACGGGCTGAAAGGACACAGTCTGTTTAGCCTGGAAAAGAGAAGACTGAGGGGAGAACTTATTAATGTATATAAATATTGGAGAAGAGGGTGTCAAGAGGATGGAGCCGGTCTCTTTTCAGTTGTGCCCAGCAAGAGGATGAGAGGCAATGGGCATAAACTGAAGCACAGGAAGTTCTGGCTAAATATGAGGGGGCACTTCTTTACTGTGACAGTGAGAGAGCACTGGAACAGGTTGCTCGGAGAGCTTGTGAAGTCTCCTTCTCTGAAGCTATCCAAAACCTGCCTGGATGCCATCCCACACAATGTGCTCTAGGTGATCCTGCTCATCAGAGGGATTGGACTGCATGATCTTCAGAGGTCCCTTCCAATCCTGCACATTCTGTGATTCTATGATTCAAACTAGGACAAATTCAGGCCTTGAATAAAGACTGATTTCAGTAGAGCTGCACCTGCGTATATTAATCAGATATTATGCTGCATTTGCCTCTTGCAAAGACTACAATTGTGGTTTAATATGCAATATATGTTTAATGAAACAAAAATTTAAAGAAGGTAGAGACTAACATTATTTGTAACTAAAATATGAAAAGCTGCTATGTTCTACTTTTCCCTACAATAATAAATTATTTGAGGTTTTACTCAGATCTAATGACCTGTTTTCCCCACTGTACTATCATTGAAAAGTCATAAAAAATAGCTCTACAGACAGCTGGCCTACTCAACAGAAAGGTCAATATTCTAGAAGCTACTTCCTTTTCTCTGCTATGTCAGGAGGGCAGAATCCACTAAAAAATGTACTTAGTTACAAGCCTTCTAATAAGTTCACTGTTGACATTCTAAGTTGGCACTTTTCTTTTGGTGCCAGAGGCAGATTATAAACTTTCCCTTCCTAGAATGCTTTTGGTGAAGCTAAACTAAGTATTGCTCTGGTTTTGGCTGAAATAGAGTTAATTTTCTTCCTAGTATCTGGTGGTTTGGATTTATGAAGAGAGTAATGCTGATAACACACTGATGTTTTCAGTTGTTGCAGAACAGTGCTTATACTAAGTTAAGGACTTGTCAGCTTTTCATGCTGCCCTGCCAGCAAGGAAACTGGAAGCACATAAGAAGTTGTAAAGGGACACAACCAGAGTAGCTGACCCAAACTGGAAAAGGGATGTGGCATCATCATGAACAATAAAACTGGCGGGAGCTGGTTGGGGGTCTGTCACTGCTTGGTGACTGGCTACACATTGGTTGGTGTGTGCTGAGCAATTGCATTCTGCATTACTTACATTGGTTATTTGGTTCAGTTTGGTTTGGTTTGATTTTGGTTGTTTTTTGTTGGTTTTGATTTGTTTGTGGTGTTTAGCTGTCTGCTACCTTAAACCACAACAGCATATAGGAAGGGATTTTTACACATAACTTGTAGTTATTTAAGCAATGAACAAAACATAACTTAAAGTTGTTGTTTTTTTGTTTGTTTGTTTGTTTGTTTGTTTGTTTTGTTTGTTTTCCCATCATACAATTATATGAACAGCAAACATAAAAGTCAAAATTTAAGTATCTATATGTTCAAAACAGCAATTTCAAAGAGTTTGCTTAAAATTTTAGAAATAGAAGTACAAGTCTATGGGACCTGATGACATTCATCCTTGGGTCCTGAAGGAATGCTGATGGAGTTGCCAAGCCTCTCTCCATTGAAAAGTCCTGGTAGTCAGGTGAAGTCCCTGGTGACTCGAAAAAGGGAAACATCAATTCCATTTTTAAAAAGGATAGAAAGGAGGACCCAGGGAACAACAGACCAGTGAGTTTCACCTCTGTGCCTGAATGGAAAAGATTCTCCTGGAAGCAATGTCAAGGCACATGCAAGACAAAGAGGTCATTGGAGATAGCAAGCATGGCCTCACCAAGGGTAAATAATGCCTGACAAATCTGGTAGCCTTCTACAATGGAGTGACTGCATCACCTGACAAGGGAGGACCAGTGGATGTCATCTGCCTGGACTTCTGCAAGCCTTTGTCATGGTCTCACACAACATCCTGATCTCCAGAATTGAGAGATATGGATTTGATGGCTGGACCATTCAGTGGAGAAGGAATTGGCTTAAAGGTTGCACCCAGAGAATGGTGGTCAATGTCTCTATGTCCAGGTGGAGGCTGGGGATGAGTGGTATACAACAGGGGAGTGTCCTAGGACCACTATTGTTTAATATTTTTATCAGTTACATAGACAATGGGATTGAGTGCATCCTGAGCAAGTTTGCAGATGATGCCAAGCTGAGTGGTGCAGTTGATAATACAAAAAGAAGGAATGCCATCCAAAGGGACCTGGACTACCTTGACAAGTGGGCCCATGTGGACCTCATGAAATTCAACAACTCTAGGTGCTGCACCTGGGTCAGGGCAATCCTGAACATGAGTACAGACTGGGTGAAAAAAATCATCAAGAGCAGCCCTGCAGCAAAAGGACTGTTGGTTTCTTGTGGACAAAAAGCTCAACACGAGCCAGAAGTGTGTGCTTGCAGCCCAGAAGACCAACTACATCCTGGGCTGCATCAAAAGAGGAGTGGCCAGCAGGGCAAAGGAGGTGATTTCCCCCCTCTAATCTGCCCTTGCCAGGCCCCACTTGGAGTACTGCATCTAGGTTTGGGGTCACCAGCACAAGAAGTATGTGGATCTGTTAAAACAGGCCCAAAGGAGGACTATGAAAATTGATCAGAAGCCTGGAGCACCTAAGCTATAAAGTAAGGCTAAGAGAGCTGGAGCTGTTCAGCATGAAGAAGAAAAGATGGTGGGGTGCTTATTGCAGCATCTCAATACTTAAAGAGGGATTATAAAAAAGATGGAGAGCAACTTTTTGCTCAGGCAGAAAATGACAGGGCAACGGATATAAACTGAAAGAGGGGAAACTTACACAGAATCACAAAGAATCACACAGAATTTCTAGGTTGGAAGAGACCCCCAAGATCACCTAGTCCAACCTCTGACCTAACACTAACAAGTCCTCCATTAAACCACATCACTAAGCTCTACATCTAAACATCTTTTAAAGACCTGCAGGGATGGTGAATCCACCACTTCCCTGGGCAGCCCATTCCAATGCCTCACAACCCTTCTAGTAAAGAAGTTCTTCCTAACATCCAGCCTAAACCACCCCGGTGCAACTTTAGCCCATTCCCCCTCGTCCTGTCACCAGGCACGTGGGAGAACAGACCAACCCCCACCTCGCTACAGCCTCCTTTAAGGTACCTATAGAGAGCAATAAGGTCTGAGCCTCCTCTTCTCCAGGCTGAACAAGCCCAGCTCCCTAAGCCGCTCCTCATAAGACTTGTTCTCCAGACCCCTCACCAGCTTCGTTGCCCTTCTCTGGACTCGCTCGAGCACCTCCATGTCCTTCTTGCAGTGAAGGGCCCAAACCTGAACACAGTACTCGAGGTGCGGCCTCACCAGAGCTGAGTACAGGGGGACGATCACCAACCTAGCCCTGCTGGCCACACTGTTTCTTATGCAAGCCAGGATGCTGTTGGCCTTCTTGGCCACCTGAGCACACTGCTGGCTCATATTCAGCCGACTATCCACCATCACTCCCAGGTCCTTCTCTGCCTGGCAGCTCTCCAACCACTCATCTCCCAGTCTGTAGCTCTGCTTGGGGTTATTGCGCCCCAGGTGCAGGACCCGGCACTTGGCCTTGTTGAACTTCATACAGCTGGCCTCAGCCCATCTGTGCAGTCTATCCAGATCCTCCTGCAGAGCTTTCCTACCCTCAAGCAGATCGACACACACACCTAACTTGGTGTCATCTGCGAACTTACTGAGGGTGCACTCGATGCCCTCGTCCAGATCATCAATTAAGATATTAAAGAGGACAGGCCCCAGCACCGAGCCCTGGGGGACGCCACTAGTGACCGGCCTCCAACTGGATTTGATTCCATTCACCACAACTCTTTGGGCCTGGCTATCCAGCCAGTTTTTAACCCAACGAAGCGTCCATCAGTCCAAGCCATAAGCAGCCAATTTCTTGAGGAGAATGTTGTGGGGAATGGTGTCAAAGGCCTTCCTGAAGTCAAGGTAGACCACATCCACAGCCTTTCCCTCATCCACCCAGCATGTCACTTTATCACAGAAGGAGATCAGGTTCGTCAAGCAGGACCTGCCTTTCATAAACCCATGCTGCCTGGGCTTGATCGCCTGCTTGCCCTGCAAGTGCCGTGTGATGACACTCAAGATAATCTGCTCCATGAGCTTCCCTGGCACTGAGGTCAAACTGACAGGCCTATAGTTCCCTGGGTCTGCCCTCTGACCCTTCTTGTATATGGGCGTCACGTTTGCTAGCCGCCAGTCAACTGGGACCTCCCCCAATAGCCAGGACTGCCGATAAATGATGAAAAGTGGCTTGGCCAGCTCCTCTGCCAGTTCTCCCAGTACCCTCAGGTGGATCCAATCTGGCCCTATTGACTTGTGCACATTCAAGTGCTGTAGCAGGTCGCCAACCATTTCCTCATGGATAGTGAAGGCCACATTCTGCTCCCCATCCCCTTCCACCAGCTCAGGGTACTGGGTATCCAGAGAACAACCTGTATTGCCACTAAAGACTGAGGCAAAGAAGGCATTAAGCACCTCAGCCTTATCCTCATATTTTGTAACTAGGTTTCCCCCCCGCATCCAGTAAAGGATGGAGATTCTCCTTAGTCCTCCGTTTTGCACCGATGTATTTGTAAGAACATTGTTTGTTGTCTTTAACGGCAGTAGCCAGATTGAGCTCCAGATAAGCTTTGGCCTTTCTAATTTTGTCCCTGCACAGCCTCGCAACATTCTTATAATCCTCTTCAGTGGCCCACCTTTTTTTCAAAAGATTATAAACCCTCCTTTTTCTCCTAAGCTCAAGCTGCAACTCTCTCTTGAGCCAGGCCAGTCTTCTTCCACGATGACTTGTCTTTGGGCACGTGGGGACGGACCTCTCCTGTGCCATTAAGATTTCCTTCTTGAAGAGTGCCCAGCCTTCCTGGACTCCTCTGCCCTTCAGAACCGCCTCCCAAGGAACTTGGCCAACCTGAGCAGCTCAAAGTCAGCCCTCTGGAAGTCCAATACAACGGTTTTACTGGTCCCCTTCCTGGCCTCGCCAAGAATAGAGAACTCTACCATTTCATGGTCACTCTGCCCAAGACAGCTTCTGACCACCACATCTCCCACCAGTCCTTCTCTGTTTGTGAAGAGAAGGTCTAGCAGAGCACCACCCATGGTAGGCTCACTAACCAGCTGCATCAGGAAGTAATCTTCCATGCTCTCCAGAAACCTCCTACATTGCTTTCTCCGGGTTGTGTTGTACTTCCAGGATATGTCAGGGAAGTTGAAGTCCCCCACGAGAACAAGCACCGACGATTTTGCAACTTCTGCCAGCTGCCTGTAGAACTCCTCTAGAGTTAGATTAGGTTTAAAGAATAAATTCTTCACTCAGAGAGTGATGATGCACTGTAATAGGTTGCCCAGAGAAGTTGTGGATGTCCCATCACTGGACATGTTCAGAGGCTTGGGACAACCTTCTGTAGTGGGTGGCATGGCAGCGGGGTTAGAACTTGATTATCTTTAATGTCCCTTTCAACCTGAACCATTCTATGATTCTATGATTTTGAAACATCCCCACATTTAAAAATTCTACTTGGCTGTCTTTGCTATATCTACATGTAGGTCATCTGCTGCCTAATATTTGGCACTTTTTGAAAAGCAATCATCACTTAGATTTTTAATGAATATTGTACTGTTTGTTAAGTAATAGTAAGAAAAAACAATGCTGTAATTTTATCAGTAATACTAGCATTACTAGCAGACATTGCATCATCATTTATACACTTTTTTTTTTTTTCTAGGATTACCTGAAAAACAAAAATAACAACAACAACAAAAATCCTGTCAATATTCATGGAGAAGGCTTGCTTTATCACCGTAAAATATTCTAGCCAGTTTTCGGAGGAGTATTTTCCCTTGTTTTGGCCACTTTTTATATACAGCTTTTATTTTACTGTGATCTGCTTACTTCAGCACCTCTTGACCACAAAGAACTACCAAAATTACAACACAGGCATTTTTTATGAGGCTGCCTTTTCCTTCATTTTTCTGTTACAGTAGAGTGTTGCATTTGCTTTTTACGTTTGTTGTAATCTTTTGCAATGATGGTGTTTTACTTTTCAAACACCTTGACCCTAATCTTGATATTAGTACCGTACGTGGTAACAAAACACAAATGCTGTTATGGTAACTGTAAACTATGGGGTATGGGACTCATCTTGACACTATTAAATTCTCTTTTTAATACATGTCAATCTTTCCAGTGATGTTTTCAAAATGTTTTCTCATGTTTTCTAGATACACATTAAAGACAATAGTGTTAGGAGATACTTTTTAAAAAGGATGAATAAGCTGTAGAGTTATAAACTGTAAATTATAGTTACACGGGGAATGAATTCTTGGTGCATTTTCAGATAGTTATATAGTTATAACTTATCTCACATACCCAAATTTGCAAAACTTTCCATAATTTGCAGCAATCTTTAATGAGATGGGCTGGTTGTGCTTCTGAAACATATATATATATATTTTTTTTTTCTAAGCTTTGATACATGGCACATTATTGTGTAATGATCTGGAAATTTAGCCCTGCCAACTCAGGACAAAGCTGTTTACTTTGAGTAGCACTCATTTGCCAGTTTTGTACATCTAAAATATAAATATCACATCTGATTTAGACAACTGTGATATATCTAAAATTTTTAAGTAAACAGATACCAGAAGAAAAATCAGACACTAGATATGTGGCCATGTCTTATGATTAATTTCTTCCATTCAAGCACTTCAATTTTTAAAACATTTTTTCACACTATTTTGTAAGTTCACAGCCACTGTAAGATTTTAAAATGTTCCTGTGTACATTTCACTGTTATAGATTTCACTGTATTATAATTGTTATCATAATCGTTATTATTATTTTTAAGATGTCCAGAAAACATGTTCAAATTTCAGTGAAAAATTAACAGTTAGGCAAGGATTCACTGCCTCCTGAGGTATTTGTCTAAAACAGATTGAAGGAAGAATAGAATTTCTTATTTATCTTCATTGATTATAAAGAAAATCTAAGTGACTATTTCAGATACAGGTGCCTACATATTAGATGTTCAAAGGTTGGTGAAACAAATCCAATATGTAATTCCTGGCAGAGCATCCAAGCCAACACACTGTTATGGAGAGCAGAGTCTCTCTTCTGGGAATTACAGAAAGAAGCCTTCAAGAGAAATAGAATTCTCTGTGCTCTGGATTCCAGATGAAGGTTATGAACCTTGGAAGTTATTCAAGCATATTTACAGAATATTTAGATATACAATTTTTCTGCTAGTTTAGTCATGATGTAATGTTGCTCCGAACATAAATTATCAGGAGGGATCTTAAAGAGCAGGAATCTAGCACCCTCACTTTGCTACAGTGTGGCTGGAGCAAAACACTGAATAAATTCTGATGCTCAGCCAAATGCTTTGGATTGTACTCAGATTTTTGCTCCAGGAAACCAATGAAATACCACTCATAATTAATTATGCTTGTTTCTATTTTATTTTCAACTCTATATAATTAAGACCATGTGTATAAGTCTAATTGGATCACAGGGTTCTTCAAAACCTTTTAATTTCTTGTATTATGCTTATAAAATATTGTTTAATGGTAGATATAGCAAATTTTGCTGATGAAATGGGAAGTTTAATGTCCACTTCAACGTGCAAAAGTGGAATAGATTATCCATAAAATGTATGAAATACAATTTATTAAATGGCAGGAGTTCCAAAAATAACTATGTATCATGAAGAAATTGTATACCTTTATTTTCTATGAATTATAGAAATATTCCCACTATATATGATCTTAAAACATATAATTTATTTTATTATTACTTTAAAATTAAATATACAGGTAATTTCACTTCCTATTAACTATAAAATATAGATAATTTAAAATTAATTTATTTTTTTCCATGCAAAAAAATAAAAGTAATGATAATGCTTCAAAATTAACTAAGAGAACTTTGTTAGAAAAATCAAAGATTTTACAATTTATAGAGTCAGATATTATGCACACTACAGAGCATTCTGAATTTCAAATGACTTCCAACTTCATACTAATACTACCTGACAGAAACATATAGCTCAACCATTATAACAGAGCTGAAAACCTTTCCTCATTGAAATCATTAGAAATTTTGATTTCAATTTTATTGGAGGTCAGTATTTCATGCATCATAAGTAATACCATGAGAGATCCAAGCTAATATTGAGGCACAGATTATGACTTTGTGATGATAAACCTGGTGGGTCAGAAGTTCACATAGACTGTTTTCTGCCTCCTAAAGTGAGGCAATTCATGAACTTCACACTTCAGTCATTGCAACTGTTTAAGAAAGAACAAATAGTGTCAGACATGGTTAGTTCCTTTCTCTCCAACATCTCAGAGAAAATTTGAACTTTTTTTCAGCAAGAAACAAACTGATACTTTTTTTTACTACTTATAAACAGACATTTCATGTACAGACATAACTCCAAGATGAAACCTACATTTATTTTTTTTTAATTACTATTTTTTGTAATTTGTCTTCTGTATCCCTCTATTCCATAACCTATAGTGTGTCCAGGTATCTTGGAAGGAATAGAGCTGCTTCATCTTGCCTGTTGTTTAGCTGACTATCAGATTTATCACCGCATAGTTCAGAGCATATTCAACATGGCATCATGGCATTAAAATTGTTCCTCTGTTTCTCAGTCTCAGTACAGGTTATTCATATAGAACTAATGCTAAGAAAACAGGAATATTTATTGTTGTACATTGGAAATCAGAAAAAAGAAGGCAACACATGTAAACGGCTAATTCACAATGGATTAGTCTTTACAAGAGTATGCTTTTCTTATCAACATCTGGCTGTTTCCTATTAAAAAAAAAAAAAAAAAAAAAAAAAGAGAGATGCCCATCTGTTCTTACAAGAAACACAGAGACTTTGTGCTGAAGTTCAGGGTAGATTTTTAGTTCGTCTAGTTCGTCTAGTTCTATCAACAGCCCTACGAGAGCACAGAGCTTTTCCAAACCTACTGTGTTTCTGAAATACACTTTCAAACATTTCAGTATAGAGAGTAAAATTTCTTATTCCTATATTTTCATGGCAGTTGTGATAATAATTTAAAGATTTTTTTTCATTTAACTGAAAATTTACATTATGTTGTTTTGACTTAAAGGAAACATCTGTGATGCAATAGAGTTTAAATCTTTTTGAGAGCTATGTGCCTGTATAAAATATTAATGTGTCTTCAATTTATTTTTTCCTACAAACATATAACATTTGACTGAAGTATTCAATTCATCCAGGAAAAGGGTACATAAATTCTTCATCAGTCTCTATTTGCCATGTGGATAATTACTGTATCACAGGCATTCTTCATTAATCAGCTAAAGACAGTCTGTATTACTCTTCCTGCTTTCACTGACGTGTAAGTGAGGTTGTGTCATGGAATAGATTTTTACACAACTTTAACATAGCAGCAATTTAGGATTTATTTGGTAAATAACAAGGTTGTATTTTGATTGATTTTAATAGAATTTAATCAGCAAGTGTTGCTTATTTTCTGCTACAGTAAAGTTATTATATGAAGTAATAACATAAAGTATTACATGATAGGTTTTTTATGAAAAGAGCTACCAATTCATTGGGTTGCTCCAGGTTACTTATAATAACATTTTTGAAATTTGATATTACATTATTCATCTTTTATATGTCCATATTTCCCATCTGTAGTGATTAGTACAGTATATTCACATCTAGCATAAAGAGGGAAGGGAAGAGAAGGGAAGGGAAGGGAAGGGAAGGGAAGGGAAGGGAAGGGAAGGGAAGGGAAGGGAAGGGAAGGGAAGGGAAGGGAAGGGAAGGGAAGGGAAGGGAAGGGAAGGGAAGGGAAGGGAAGGGAAGGGAAGGGAAGGGAAGGGAAGGGAAGGGAAGGGAAGGGAAGGGAAGGGAAGGGAAGGGAAGGGAAGGGAAGGGAAGGGAAGGGAAGGGAAGGGAAGGGAAGGGAAGGGAAGGGAAGGGAAGGGAAGGGAAGGGAAGGGAAGGGAAGGGACCATTGGTCAAGGTGAAGATCTGATTCAAAAGGGTACGTGGCTAGCATGGACATAGCAGCAATGCAGCTGAAGTGTGGCTCCGACAAGGATTAGGTGTGACAAATTCAGTTTAAAAATTACTCCTGAATAAAAGCTGTACGGAGCCTTCCCTTAATATAGTCTTAACAGACAGTGTACATACAGTTCAATAATACATTCTGATTAGTTTTTGATGTCCCCTCAAATTCAGGAAAGATATGATAATGTCTTAATGATGAATTCTCAGATACTATGTCAAACACTGCCTGTAAAGTTCCTGATTTTAAAGATTCAGATGACATTCTTGGATACTCCATGTTCACATGAAATAAAATATTTTAGGACTAAAATGTCCTTCAGTAACCTGTACTGGTTCTTAGCACCTTCTTGGCTGTGGTGTTGAATTTTCCACTGGTGTGTACTATTGAACTTTTTGTATATTGGAATTTTTTTAAAGTAACAACAAAACAGCTTTTTTTTTTAATGAGATGCTGAGACTTTCATGTGTCTTTCAGACAAACACTTTAAGTCTTCCTACCCTTACTCAGCCCATTTAGTATTGCCATGAAAAAAGCAGGAGCAAACAAGAAGGACAACAAAGATTCTTCCTTATGTATATTGGCCATCAATCACAATTTTCAGCAGAATTGCTTCTGATGAAGTCTGAGCTTACTTTTTAAGTATCTCAGATTTGTTTTTGTTGTTGACAAGAGCAATGACAGCAGGTTGATGTGGTCCTACTTTATTACCATTTATTGTTCAAAAGTCATTATAGTGAACCTACTTTTCGGTACAAAAAAAGATCTTCCTTTCATTTCTTTATTAAAAGGAAGGTTGAAGTCATATATACATATGTACATAAGTCTGCATGTAAACTTATACAATTTCTCACCACACCTCACAACTGAAACTACAGGATCTGAGACAATGGAATTTCTCACTTTCTCCTACAAGCCACTTTCTTATTCATCTCATTGTTCTACATGTATGTCATTCTCAACACCTTTGATTTATTCAAAGAACCATGCTGTTGCCTATTCTGAACATGTTGCATATTTAAATTTCTACATTTTCTGATCTGGTATGCTGTGATGTTGGGCTTGGTACACCATCCAATGCCTATAGAAAGAAAAAAAGAAAAGAAAAAAAAAATTAGAAAGATTTTACCAAAGTTTATAAATCTTTGGTGGGGATGGATTCCATTATTTTCAGCATAAGAGTTGTCCCTAAGGATGACTGTGCATTAGCCACTCTCTACTATACTCTGTTTCCAGGGAAAAGAAGGGAAAAACAAAACAAAACAAAAACAAACAAAAAAAAAAGAATCAGGAAAAACTAACAAAAAAGCAAACAAAAACTTAGTCATGAAGTCATAGAATGATAGAACATCCTGAGTTGGAAGGGACCCATAAGGATCATCGAGTCCAACTCCTGACACCACACAAGTCTATCCAAATGTTTAGACCATGTGCCTAAGTGCACAGTCCAATTGCTTCTTAAACTCCAACAGGCTTGGTGCTGTGACTACTTCCCTGGGGAGCCTGTTCCAGTGTGCAACTACCCTCTCGGTGAAGAACCTCTTCCTGATGCCATGCCTAAACTTCCCCTGCCTCAGTTTAACACCGTTCCCGTGGATCCTATCACTGGTGATTACGGAGAATAGGTCAACGCCTGCCTCTCCACTCCCCCTCGCGAGGAAGCTGTAGACTGCGATGAGGTTCCCCCTTAGCCTCCTCTTCTCCAGGATGAACAGGCCCAGTGACCTCAACTGCTCCTCATATGTCTTCCCCTCTAGGCCCTTCACAATCTTCATCACCCTCCTCTAGACACTCTCCAACAGTGTAATGTCCTTTTTTTACTGTGGTGCCCAGAACTGCACACAGCATTCAAGGTGAGGCCGCACCAGCACAGAGTAGAGCAGGACAATCACCTCCCTTGACTGACTAGCAATGCTGTGCTTGATGCATCCCAGGATATGGTTGGCCTTCCTGGCTGCCAGGGCACACTGCTGGCTCATATTCAACTTGCTGTCAACCACAACCTCCATATCCCTCTCTGCGGGTCTGCTCTCCAGCATCTCGTTGCCCAGTCTGCATGTAAAGCCAGGGTTGCCCTGTCCCAGGTGCAGGACCTGGCACTTGCCTTTGTTAAACTTCATGTGGTAAGTGATTGCTCAGCTCTCCAACCTATCCAGATCCCTCTGCAAGGCCTTTCCACCCTCACCAGAGTCCACAACTCCTCCAAGTTTGGTATTGTTGGCAAATTTGCTCAAAACACCTTCTAGACCTACATCCAAATCATTTAAAAAATATTGAAGAGGACTGGCCCTAAAATGGAGCCTTGAGAGACCATACTAGTGACCATTCGCCAGCCAGATGTGGCCCCATTTACCACAACACTTTGAGCCCTGCCTGTCAGCCAATTCCTCACCCATCGTATGATGTTTTTGTTTAGTTGTATGCTGGACATTTTGTCCAGTAGGATCCTATGGGAAACCATATCAAAAGATTTGCTGAAGTCCATAAAGATCACATCAGATGGTTTCCCTTGGTCAACTAGGAGGATGATCTTATCATAAAAGGAAATCAAAATTGTTAGGCAAGACCTACCCCTCATAAACCCATGTTTGCTGGGACCAATGACTGCATTGTTGCCCAGGTGCACTTCAGTGACTTCAAGGATCATCTTCTCCATAATTTTACCAGGCACTGACGTGAGACTGGCCTGTAATTTCTAGGGTCTTCTTTCTTACCCTTCTTGAAAATTGGCACAATATTTGCCAGCTTCCAGTCTACTGGGACTTCTCCAGATTCCCAGGATTGTTGACAAATATTTGAGAGAGGTCCCACAATAACACCATTCAGCTCTTTAAGCACCCTGGGCTGGATCCCATCCAGACCCATGGACTTGTATGGATCCAGGTGGAGCAGCAAATCCCGCACACGCTCAGGGGCAGCTGGTAGTTTGTCATTCCCACCGTCATTGTCCTCCCGCTCAGGGCACCCTGGGTCCCGAAGCCCAACATCAACATTGAAGACAGAGGTGAAGAAGGCATGAAACGTCTCTGCTTTGCCTATGTCATTGTCTGTGAGGAGACCTTCCCCGTCAAGTAGTGTACCTATATTTTCTTTGGTTCTCCTTTTTCTGTTCACATATCTAAAAAAAACTTTTTTATTGTCTCCCATGGACAACCAGCTTCAACTAGTTGGGCTTTGGCCACACTAGTTTTCTCCCTACAAACACGAGCCGCATCCCTATATTCCTTCCTTGTCGCCTGACCCTCCTTCCAGCAGCCGTACACTTTCTTTTTCCGTCTAAGCTCCAGTAGAAGATCCCTAGTCAGCCAGGCCGGCCTTCTGCCCCACCTTCCTGCCTTCCAATATTTTGGAATTGCCTGATCTTGTGCTTTTAGGAGGCAGCACTGATGGACGCCAATGCCTTCAAAAGCAGCTTCCCAAGGGACCTTACAGACTAGTTCCTTGAGCAGCCTGAAGTTTGCTTTCCCCATATCCAGGGCTGAAATTTTGGTGGCAGTTTTCCTTCTGTCACCATAAATTCTAAACTCAACCATGGTCACTATGACCGAGACGGCTGCTAATTGCCATGTCTCCCACAAGACCCTCTCTGTTTTCCAGCAATAGATCTGGGAGGGCACCTTTCCTAGTTGTCTCCCTTAGCACCTACACCGAGAAGTTATCATCTAGGTGCTATACTAGTACCTCCTGGACTTGCTCGTGTCAGCCATGTGGTGATCCCAGTTGACATCTTGCAAGTTGAAGTCGTCCATAAGGACAAATTGGGGGTTGATCTGGAGGCATCTCTTAGTTCTGCAAAGAATAATTCATCGGCATTGTCATCCTGGACAGGTGGTCTGTAATAGACTCCTTCAGTGACATCCCCTTTATTTGTTCATCCCGTAATCCTAACCCAGAGGCTCTCAACTTTGCCATCCCCAACCTGAAGTTCCACACAGACCATCCCATGCTTCACATACATCGCCACCCTGCCACCTCACCTTCCCATGTCTGTCCCTCCTGAAGAGCCTGTAACCATCTATTGCAGCACATCAGCCACAGGACTCATTCCACCAGGTTTTGCTTATGCCAATGATGTCATAGCTGTGGGACTGGGCCAAGACTTCTAGCTCATCCATTTTATTCCTCATACTGCGTGTGTTTGTGGAGAAGCACTTCAAATGTGCTGGGACTGTTTAGCCCAGAGAAAAGAAAGTTCAAGTTGGATCTTATCAATGTATGGGAGGATGTAAAGAGAATGGAGCCAGCCTCCTTTCAGTGGTGACTGGTGACAGGAGAAGACACACAAACTGAAATACAGATTCCATCTGGACATCAGGAAATGTTTATTTTCTGTGTGGATGAATGAACACTGGAAATGGTTTCCCAGAGAGGCTTTAAAGTCTCCATTCTTAGAGATATTTAAAAGCCGTCTGGACATGGTCCTGGGCAACCTGCTCTAGGTGGGCACCTCCACTGGCAGCAGTCTGGACATATGCTGTGGCATGGTACACCATGGGCTGCTGGACACAGCCAGCTCCACCAGGGACCTCTCCACAGGCCACAGGGAAACTTCTGCTCCAATACCTGGATCACCTCCTCAGCCTCCTTCTTCACTGACCTTGGGGTGTGCACAGCTGTTTCTCACTCATCTCTCTCCCAGTGGCAGTTGCCCAGCATTTTTTCCCCTTCCTTAAACCTGCTGTCACAGAGGTGCAAACAACATCACTTACTGGCTCAGCTCTGGCCAGCGATAAGTCCTTTTTGGAACCCGCTGGAGCTAGCTCTTGTTCTAACATGGCACAGCTTCTTGATTCTTCTCACAGAGGCCACCCCTGCAGCCCTCCTGCTACCAAATCCTTGTCATGTAAACCCAATACACTATTTTATTCACATATTCATATATATGAACCAAATATATATATATATACATATATATATATCTCCTGTGCTATTTCTTCTTCTTTGCTATTAACTTTGTTTAAATTTTTAGTATAGACAGACAGAAAGTTAGCTGAATGCACAAAAATTTAGTTTGGAAAAGTCCCAGAGACAGTTTGAAGGTCTTTTTAAAATCTATGATATGATTTTGAAGTGAGTGGAGAGTGTGGGGTATAGAGCTATAAGGTGAGATTTATGTTGTTGTATTTTATTTACACCTGGAAGAATATAAAACTCTTCAATTCTGTAACAGAAAGCTTGTAAATACAAGGAATCTTGGACTTCAGTGGAGAAAATAGTTATAATGACAATCAGATGTGATAAAACAGTCAAATCACAAAACGTAATGTAAGATAAGAGGAAAAGAAGGGCTGGATGAAAAGTTCTGCTGGGGCTGAATCAAAGCAGTTACAATCATGTGTCATTCAGATGATAAGGGATATCTCGTGTAACAAGAAAAAGGAGATTAAGAATTTAAGACTGAAAATAAAAAACAGGGTACATCCTCACTGTTCAATGAGCTAAAGTTTGACCTCTGTTTATAAAAGATCCACATCTGTACGGCAATACCCACATTGTACCAAAAACTCATGTGTCAGAACTAAAATTTGCCTTATATTTGGAGAGCTGAAATATCCTGTCCTACAGGTAATCTGTTCAGTCCTTAAAACTGTACTGTGAAGGATAAGTTTTCCTTACTGGACAACCCCTCTGAAATTATTCTTAGCCCATGCAATCTGGCACATCTGTATCCTGTTCCATTTACCTTTTCTCACTATGAATGTTGAAGAGTGGAAGCCATTATGAGAGCCAGTCGTATTTCAGACTGAGAAAGACAACACAAAACAGAACCTGTCAGAGAACTACAGATGAGTTGCAGCACTTTTTGTTTAATGAGAGAGGTGGCAGCATGACTTAACTGAAATCACATATGAATTTACTAAGGTCAGACATAAATGAAGGACAAGAATCCTTTGGTGTTTTCTTTCTGAAGCAGGAATGAAAACATAAAATTTAGTGTTTGCTTTCTACTGCCTGCCCCAGATGCCTGAAACTGCATCTAGAAACTCTAGTTAGCTTCTCAATACTGTCAGAGCTCTAACTCTGTGCCAGGTGCTGCCAGATGAGAATCAGACTTCTGTTTTTCCCGCTGCACAATTGTAGTTAAACAGATTGATTGAATGTGTCAATTGTTGGGCCAATGATTTGCAAAATAAATATTGTTCCCTATAACTGTGAGCTGTGAAAAGGCCTCTTAATTATCAATGTGTTTATCAAGGGTGTGCACTCTGATTTAGTGTTTTACTAAAGAATGTGAAGATTGGAGAAGACATTATCTTCTAGAAATTCATTAAGAACATTTTTATCAGTCAAGGAAGAAGGATAAGAAGCTCCATGATGGCAACTACAGCTGTATGGCAATGCATCTTTAAGTAAAACATGTATTTACAAAAGTTTCTTTCTATTTGTTTATTTGTAAAACGATAACAGAGAAGTGCTTATCAGAACAGGATGTGGATTTGGCTGAGTGAAATCAAGTTGACAGCTAATAGGAAATAAGTAATAGTTTTGTACTAACACTGTTTTGTTGAATTGTAACCATCATTTTGTATGTAATCAGTGCACTGGATCAGTGTACCTGTGTGTCTGAGTGCTTTTCTCATCAATTTTACCATCATGAGAGTCTGAGATTTTAGAAGCTATGCTTCACAATTTCTGTTCTTTATTGTTGCTTTACTTTAATACCTATATAGGAAAGAGACAAAAAGAACATAATCTTAACCATAAAAATCTATTAATGTAATCTTATAGTCATCTAGTTTCCCTCTCTATTTGGAAAAGAAAGATAAGCACTGTCAGAGGATGGTAAGTTCCCCTTTGAGACAGGTGTATCAGACAGCTCTGAGGAATCTTTCTCTGGTGGTATTCGTAGTAATAAAGAGTCTAAGTGATAAGTTCAGGTGAGATCCCTAATATGGAATGACAGTAGTTGTTCAGGATTTTAGAAATGATGTGAAAGTCTAGCACTGCTCCTGCTAGATTTAAACAACTAAATTAAAAATAATAATAATAAAAAAAAAAAATAAGATATCTAAAAATGAGAAATAAAAATATACACCCAAAATGTGATAGGATTTTTTTTTTTTTTTTTTTTCAGGCTAATAATTCACTTTCACCTGAGAAAGTGGTTTGGTTAATGCATATGCTTACAAGTTTCCATTCTTTGAACTTCATCAACAAAGTAATTATCCCTTCGTAGTGTTTCAACGTATAACAGAAATGGAGGAGGAAAAAGACTGAAAATGGACTGGATATTGACAAAAATTTTAGCCACCTACTGTGGGGAAGGAAGAGATCTTTGAAGAAGTGATTAGACAGAACTACTCTGCTCCTGCTCTACTCTACATTGGTGCAGCCTCACGTTGAATGCTGTGTGCAGTTCTGGGCACCACAGTAAAAAAAGGACATTACACTGTTGGAGAGTGTCTGGAGGAGGGTGATGAAGATTGTGAAGGGCCTAAAGGGGAAGACATATGAGGAGCAGTTGAGGTCACTGGGCCTGTTCATCCTGGAGAAGAGGAGGCTAAGGGGGAACCTCATCGCAGTCTACAGCTTCCTCGCGAGGGGGAGTGGAGAGGCAGGCGTTGACCTATTCTCCGTAATCACCAGTGATAGGATCCACGGGAACGGTGTTAAACTGAGGCAGGGGAAGTTTAGGCATGGCATCAGGAAGAGGTTCTTCACCGAGAGGGTGGTTGCACACTGGAACAGGCTCCCCAGGGAAGTAGTCACAGCACCAAGCCTGTTGGAGTTTAAGAAGCAATTGGACTGTGCACTTAGGCACATGGTCTAAACTTTTGAGTAAACCTGTGTGGTGCCAGGAATAGGACTCAGTGATTCTTATGGGTCCTTTACAACTTGGGACAGTCTATGATTCTATGATTCTATGACACCAAGACTCTGCAGGTGGATCTGGATAGGCTGCACCGATTGGCTGAGGTCAACTGCATGAAGTTCAACAAGGTCAAGTGTCGGGTCCTGCACCTGGGGCGCAATAACCCCAAGCAGAGCTACAGACTGGGAGATGAGTGGTTGGAAAGCTGTCTGGCAGAGAAGGACCTGGGAGTGATGGTGGATAGTCGGCTGAATATGAGCCAGCAGTGTGCTCAGGTGGCCAAGAAGGCCAACAGCATCCTGGCTTGTATCAGAAGCAGTGTGGCCAGCAGGGCTAGGGAAGTGATTGTCCCCCTGTACTCGGCTCTGGTGAGGCCGCACCTCGAGTACTGTGTTCAGGTTTGGGCCCCTCACTGCAAGAAGGACATGGAGGTGCTCGAGCGAGTCCAGAGAAGGGCAACGAAGCTGGTGAGGGGTCTGGAGAACAAGTCTTATGAGGAGCGGCTTAGGGAGCTGGGCTTGGTCAGCCTGGAGAAGAGGAGGCTCAGACCTTATTGCTCTCTATAGGTACCTTAAAGGAGGCTGTAGCGAGGTGGGGGTTGGTCTGTTCTCCCACGTGCCTGGTGACAGGATGAGGGGGAATGGGTTAAAGTTGCGCCGGGGTGGTTTAGGCTGGATGTTAGGAAGAACTTCTTTACCAGAAGGGTTGTGAGGCATTGGAATGGGTTGCCCAGGGAAGTGGTGGAGTCACCATCCCTGCAGGTCTTTAAAAGACGTTTAGATGTAGAGCTTAGTGATATGGTTTAGTGGAGGACTTGTTAGTGTTATGTCAGAGGTTGGACTAGGTGATCTTAGGGGTCTCTTCCAACCTAGATGCTTCTGTGTTTTTGTGTTTCTGTTACTTAAATCAATTACACAGAAAAGTATAAGAATACATGTATATCATAAGCAAAGAGAAACATAAAAACTCAGAAGAAATCCAAAAAAAATACATAGAAGAGTGTGAGGGCAGAACAGAAATAAGAATGTGTGAATTTAGAGAGAAGATTAAGATGGACATAACCAAGATTCAAGAATCATGAGAACAGAAAGTCATATGTACATAGATATGTACATAGATGACAGAGACGAGACTGTTCATCAACGTATTAGAAAGTATGGGAAACTCACTAGAAGAAAGAAAGTTGTCCTTTGCAGTACTGAGCTAGGAAGAAGCTAGGAAAAAAAAAAAAAAAAAAAAAGTTGAATTATCTCACATAAATTTATGCTTTTAACTCCCTATTAATTTCAATACAAACTACCTGTGAATAGCAAAAATTAGAATACTATATTTATGCAGTAAAGAATAATTTTAAAAGTTAAATGTAAACACATAAATGGTCATAAATATAAGTTGGTTACATGTTAAGTTCACATAAAGGAGACAAACCATTGTATTTTTGCATTTGTCTGGATAAGTTATGACAATAAGCATGCTTTCATTGTAATTTATGTCTCTGAGTCCAGTTACTTTCTTTCCTAATAAGAGTGACCTTATCTTCTGGGTCATTTATCCTGCATGAGCTCATACTTTCAAGGTGAATGGATTTCAGTTAAAGAGAACAAACATACTGCTTTCAGATATGTTTCATAAATGTTGTCTGGTATTTTGTCAGTGTTTTAAAAGTCAAGTTATAAATAAAATGGCAAAGGTTGTTTTAACTGATGAGAACAAAATGTTTCCACTTTATTAGACACATGCAAAACATAAAGCTATTGGAGAAGCTAAGGTTCTATAAGGTTCTATATCTTTATGAAATAATAGCAAAGAAAAGAGAAGAAAGAAATTTTGTGTTTGGAAGAATTTATTTCAAAGAAAAACTACAGGGGACTAGTTGATGTTGTCTAAATTCACTCACAATTGTTGCATTCACATTAAAAGTGTGATGAATTAAGTTTATGACAGAAGTTAATGCTTATCATCATATAAGCAAATATTTTCCATATGTATAATAAAGTTGTTCTCTCATTTTGTCTTTTAAATAGAAATCAAATAAAAATTTTATTCTGAGTGGTAAATCATGACAAGTGATGACTCCTTGATGGCAAGAGAGGAAAAACTAAAATAGAGAATGAGACTGGAAAAAAAAGCAAAACAAAACAAAACAACAAAAAAAAACTACAACAAAAAAAAGATATACATAGCCTATGTCCATTATGCACAGAAACTGTACAAAGGAAAATATGAGAATTACCACGGGGCTATTTTTTCTTGGAATACAAAACTTCTGAACCTGAAAATTCTGGATATACTAATAATATGTCCGTTAGAAGTCAACTTCAAGGTGGGAATGGTGCAGTTGAAAGGACTATTTAGTCAAAATAAATAACAACAAAAAATCCCCAGGATAACAGCAACAGAGATTCAAAGCTCTTCCTTGCTGAAAACCAGCCACAGAATTCTGTTTTCTTATATTAACAGAGTAAGTAAGTAAGAGTCACTTCTTTTGGTTTTGTATGTAGTTAGTGGGCTACACAAGATTTTCCAGAGGAATAAATATCTAATTTATGTTAGGTGTCTGTTTGTTGGGACAAACAAACAAAACAAACCAACAACCCTCGTCACCACTACCACCACCAAAATAAAAAACAACAACAAAAAACACCACCACCACCAACAACAACCAAAAAATCACCCAACCAAAAGTTTCATGTTATATAGCTCTAAAAGTACTTAGCTAAGAAGATGAGTACAAATTAGTCCTTCTACTGAACTCTGAAAGATTTAGGCATAAGAACAAACATCCATAACTATTTAATTGAGTTCCAGTAAATGACTATTCCCAGTCTGACTGCAGCAAGTAAAATTTTTTGTATACTATCAGTAACATATACGATATAATCTTGCTTCCAAGATCTTAAGCTTTATCTCTACTGACTGAATTAATTCATTATGAAAAGACTATATAATATTTATTGGAAATGGTTTGCATATTTGCTTTCACCTAAACTTTATAATAGCTGTATAGAAGGACTCTGAAATGCGTGTTTGCATCTTTCTGGAAAATTTTACGCAGTGATCAATGTTTGGAAAAAAAAGAAAAAGAAAAACAAGATAAAAAGAATGTTATCACAAGCACTGCTTTTCACTGAATATGCTGAATTGCAACAAAAGAAAATGAGGCTTGTTTCTCACATCATAAAATCCTCTTCTATAATATTCTCACTTTTATTATAGGATTGCTATTCTCCATTTAGTACATGTAATTTTGTCTGTGGGGTGCTGTTTAACTTGTGATAGAATAAGAAAGTAGGCAGTACTTTGCATACAATAATTTAAGGTATTCAGTGGAAAAATGTTTATCCTATTTTTACCTTAGTAACTTCTTTGTGTATGTTGATAACACTACTTGGTTTTAAGGGAGAGTTAAGAAAATAAATATGTTACCGTCTGGGAAGTACCCATGTCTTGTAACAAAGACCTCTACTGAAAAAAAAAAAAAAAAAAAAAAAAAAAAGATTAGTACAAATATACTTTTATTTATTTATTTATTTTTCCCCCAGAATAAATACCAGTATGTATACATGTATTTTAGATATATAGGTAGATAAACTGATAGACAAACAGACAGAAAGAAAATGGCACAGAGCCCAGAATGAAGCAATGAGATGACAAAAAAATAACTTGCAGCTAGTACAGGAACTGGTATTACAAACTTTTGCATTTTTTTCCTGTTCCTCTCCTAACAATGAAATGCTTAATTTTTCACTCTTAATGTACTTATTCTTTATTTTATTTTATTTTATTTTGTTTTGTTTTGTTTTGTTTTATTTTTCCCTGTGCAACCACTATTTAAGACAGCTGCATGATGTACAATAACTATTCTTTGATGCAGACGGGAATCCTATCTGAAAAATTTTGAAAGCTGAATTACTGCGTTTCTTCAAGAATCCCTCAGAAGTAGCACTGGCTTGGAAACTTACATTTATGTATGGGAACTTATTAGGTCAGCTAAGATATGAAAATTAAATAAAGTAAAAATTGATCCTGATGCATAAAAAAAATCTCCAATACTCCTGGCTTATGAAAGCAGAGTTTTATTATTTTATAAAGACATGATAAATTCTCCCTGTAACAGGAAGTGTTCTCACAAAGAGTAGTCAAGCTTTTACACATTTGCTGTTGATGGGCAGCTGGCATTTCTTCTAGCTATCTGATAATTATCTCGCAAAAAATTCAGTATTTCCTTACTTTATTTAAATAATTTGATAAATGACAATAAAGTAATAAAATAACAGAACTTAATTTCCTAGCAACATATATATATATATATACACACAATATATATATGATATAGACAATATATATACATATTATGAGAAGAATGGACTAGTACTTCTCTGCTTGTGGTTGCTTCCAGCAACAAAAAAGGAGAGAAGGTACCCAGCGCTTTGTAGAGGTTCAGTTAAAGGAAGCCTCTAGACCCTTGTATTTGTGCAGAAGTAGAAACACATTCAAATAGCTATCATACTGGTTCCAGGAATTGGACTTGATGATCCTTATGGGTCCCTTCCAACTCGGGATATTCTATGACTCTATGATTCTATATTTTTACAACTGTGTAATTTTAAAATATTAACATGAAATTAACATGAAATTGTATCAAATGTAGACAAAAGCAAAGTAAGAATACTATTATGTAATAAAAGTTTAAGGATTTGAAGGATATGCTTCATTTTAATGAAGCATAACATGAGCACGGAATTAAACAGAACCAAACCAAACAAAAATCCCCAGTATTTGAACATATACATGAAATATCTATTATTATTATTACTATTACTTTTTTTTTTTTTTTTTTTAAACTACTGCATTAAGGTTTATGTGGCAAGGTTTTGGTAGCAGAGGTGCTGCAGGGGTGGCATCTGTGAGAAGAGTCCAGAAGTTGCCCCATGTCAGATCAGAGATAGCTGTAGCTGGCTCCAAAAGTGACCTGCTACTGGCCAGAGCTGAGCCTGTGAGTGATGCTGGTTCAGACTCTGAGAGTATATTTAATAAAGGAAATATTTGCTGTGCAAGAGCAGCTGGGAGAGAAAAGTAAAACAAAATGTGAGAGAAACAGCCCTGCAGACCCCAAGGTCAGTGAAGAAGGAAGGGGAGATGGTACTCCAAGTGCCAGAGCAGAAGTTCCCCTGCGGCCTGTGGAGAGGCCCCTGGCGGAGCAGGCACCCAGCAGCCCATGGTGTCCCATGGCAGAGCAGATCTCCATGCTTCAGCCCCTGAAGGAGTCCCTGGTGAAGCAGGTGTATGTGGCCTGGAGTAGGCTGCGGCCCATGGAGAGCTCCCACAGGAGCCAGAGCTGTAGCCCATGGAGAGGAGCCCACACAGGAGCATCGGGTCTGGAGGGAGCTGCTGTCTGTGGGGAACTCATGCTAGAGTAGTTTGCTCCTGATGGATAGACCCCGTGATACAGACCCATATTGGAAAAGCTCCTCAAGAGCTGCTGCATGTGGGAAGCCCACGCAGGATCAGTTTGGGAAGGGAGGGACCCCACGTGAACAGTGTGACCATGAAGGAGTGGCAGAGATGAAGTGTTAGGGAATGACCGCAGCCCCCATTCCCCCTCCCCCCTGTTCTTCTCGGGATGTGTGTGTGGGGGGGGGGGGCAGGAGGTGAAAGAGAATGAATGGTGGAAGGTGTTTTTAGTTTGCTTTTAGTTTCTCAGTTCTCTTGTCTGATAGTCATAGGCAACAAGTTATGTTAATCTCTCTGTGTAGAGTCTGTTTTACCTGTGATGGTGATTGTTGAGTGATCTCCCTGTTCTTATTTCAACCCTTTCAACCTTTTCATCGTATTTTCTTCCCCATTTCCTTTGAGGAAGGGTAGTAAGAGAGTGGTTATAGTGGAGCTCAGCTGCCCAGCTGGGTAAAACAACAACTATTTGTAAGAAAATAAAAATAAAAATATATTAATGAAACATTTGAAAAGAGATTGAAGGAATTAGTCCTCACTCCACAATCCACCTATGGCTTTGTATATATCTGTTTACTGCAGTTAACTTCTTGCAGTCTTCTTCCTGTAAAGTCTTTATAATCCATATGAGAAACTGAATGAAGTTTGAAGAGAGAAAGTGAAGTGATTTTTCTGGCCTTTACTTATTTATTTATTTTTCTAAAATGGATCTGTCTCCATTTTTAGACAGTATTGAATAATTTATGACATATAATCCATACATGGGGCACACTAAATAAAGAGATGAACATATTCAGTTTTATTTTTTATTTTTATTTTTGAAACATACTGTCTTGAGTCAAGTACAGTCTGTTCCCAATCAATAATGTTGTATCTCTGCTCCTTTCCTCTGAGACCAGCATTGAAAGGTTGTATTAGATACATTGTACAATATAATTCTTCATTAAAATTAGAGATATATTAGAGATATATTCATGGAAGACTGAAGATATGAGCAACATATATTTCAAGAAATAGAGGGTGTGAGTTTTGATGAGTGAATATCCTTTTAAGGCACTGTAGTGGGCTTACGTGGCAAGGTTTTGGTAGCAGGGGGCCATAGAGGTGGCTTCTGTGATCTAGAAGTTGCCCCATGTTTGGTAAGGGCCACACTGTTGACCAGAGCCAAGCCAATAAGTGATGTTGTTTTGCACCTCTGTGAGAGTATATTTAAGACAGGGAAAAACAAAACAAAACAAAACAAAACAAAAAAAAAAAAGTTTGCGACACACAGCAGCTGTGAGAGTGAGAGGAGTGAGGAACAGCCTTGCAGGTGCCAAGGTCAGGGAAGAAGGAAGGGAAGAGGTGCTCCAGGCGCTGGGGCAGAAGTCCCCTGCGGCCTGTGGTGAGGACCATAGTGAAACAGGATGTCCCCCTCAGCCCATGGAGTACCACGGTGGAGCAGGGTTCCACATTGCAGCCCGTGGAGGAGACAACAGTGGAGCAGGTGACCTGGCAGGAACTGCTGCCCATGGGGGATCCAGGTTGGAGCAGTTTGCTCCTGAGGGATGGACCCCATGGTATGGACCCATATCTGGAGCAGTTCTGGAAGAGCTGCTGCCTGTGGGAAGCCCACGCCAGATCAGTTCCGCAAGGACTGTATCCCGTGGGAGGGACCCCACAGCACAGGGGACGAGAGTGACTGAGAAGGAGCGGCGGAGAAGAAGCATTATAGACTGACCATATACCCCATTCCTCCGCTCCCCTGTGCCACTCGGGGGGTGGACATGGAAGAGGGTGGTTGGGGGGGAAGGTGCTTTTGGTTTCTTCCCTTTGTTTCTCGCTTCTCTAGCTTGTTAGTAATAGGCAATAAATCTTACTATCTCCCTATGCTGAGTCTGTTTTGCCCGTCACAATAATTACTGTGCGATCTCCTTGTCCTTATCTCAATCCTTGAGCCCTTTTCATTGTATTTTCTTCCCGTTCCTTGTTGAGGAGGGAGAGTGAGAGAGCAGTTGTGGTGAAGCTTGGCCATCCACCTGAGTAAAACCACCACAGGCACAATTCATCTTGCCTTTTTTTTTTTTTTTTTTTTTTTTTCTTTTTGTGAGTGGGGGGTGGGATTCTTTAAAATGAGATGAACCATGCTTTAAAAATGACTATTTATCTCAACTATTTGTGAGTGAGTTTAGGGTAGTTTAACAGAGGTACATCTGAATATGTATTCAGATGAGCTCTGCATTATACAACTACACTGAAAGAGTGAAAGCCACTTAAACAAGTGTTCAAGTAGTTTACAGTTGAAAATACATATTTTTAAATATGAATTTGCTATTTCTGTAATATACATTCAGAAAATTGTATTTTATTGATTTGTAACCTGAATTTATTTTCTGTTTCTTTTAAAATTAATCATGAATATTTTCAGTTAATAATGTTTTACTTCCCCTCAAAACTCATGTTTGATGCTTTGGAAACTGGAAAATATATTATGTAATTCTTTCTTGAAGTTTTGAATTTTAATCATGAAATACTTTAGTTGGAGGTAACATTTTTTTCAATATTTTACTTAATTTTTTCTCCACAGAATTCAGGAATTCAGGATGAAATCTTAATATAAACTGAATTCTGGTAAGAGTTCAATAGCCCTAACTCTGTATACAAAAATAAATGATACTATATTTTTTATTAAATTTTAAAATAAAAGAATACAGTGTTTAAAAAATAAAAATATAATAATAATAATAATAATAATAATAATAATAATAATAATAATAATAATAGATTCCTAACAGAATTAAACCTTGAAAATAATATATATATGTGTGTGTGTGTGTATTTCTGCTTCTGAATATCAGGCCACTAACAAAAGCTCAATATTCTAACAAGATCCAGATGTCTTTGATCCATCTATATATTCCTTCTACAATCTTATCACACTTTCTCTCAGCCTCATACTTCATTTCATTGTTTTGGTTGCTCACATCTGAGCTTCTGACAATATCTCATATTTAGCACTAAACTCAAATTTTATTTTATTTTATTTTATTTTATTTTATTTTATTTTATTTTATTTTATTTTATTTTATTTTATTTGTTTCCTTCTAGTAGCAAGTCAGCACTTCTTTCTATATTTTCCAAACATTCCCACATCTCTGATGTTGTGTGGACAGGTATTTAACCTGTGACTTATTTATCCAAGTTAGGACTTAAGTTCTAGCTTAAAAGGTAAAATTAAAGGGAATGAAAAGATGAGTAACTTTCTTCCCCCCTCCATCTCTGGTGTTAAATTTATCACCTAGCACTGCTCATAAAATAAAACAAAATACATAAAGCCTTTCATCCATAAATACACATAAGAAAACAGCATACAGAACACGTTTCTGTTCTACAAATTCGTCCTCAAAATTCAGATGTAACAATTGTATTGAAAATTGTATTTTATTGATTAATTTTATTGATAAAATTGTATTTTATTGATATTTATTTTATTGATTTGGAACCTGAAATTATTTTCTATTCATTTTAAAATTAAGCATGAATATTTTCAGTTAATAATGTTTTAGCATTTTGCTTCTTCTAAAAAGTCATGTAAGGAAAGTAAATACTAAGTAAATAAAGTCTTCTTCATCTGGTAAAAATCCTGTATGATAATAAATAGCATTGTTTCAATAATCATAAAGATATTTCAAATAAAATACATTAGGAAAAAAAAAAAGATAATTGTATAGATTGTCTATAGGTAGATTATCTATAATCTATAATTAAAATTACAATTAATTTATAATATAGATTATATTATAATTTATATTATATTATATATTAAATTATATTATAATTATATTATTTATAATATAGATTATATATAAGTTATCGATTGTAGATAATCTACCTCATCTATGTATTATAATCTATGGAGAAATATATATATTTATATACACCTATATATATATAGGTAGATTATAGATTATATAAATATAATCTATAGATTATAGATTATATATAATATAATCTATATTATATATAGATTATAGATTATAGATTATATTTATTTATAATAAATATAAATCAGAGATTGATGAGGGTAGCGCTCTGATATATAATTGTTTTTTCTCTAACTGAAAGCATTTGTTTCAAGAATAAAGAAAAAAATTGTGTTATGAAATAGATTCTGTGACACAGACCTTCCTATCTTATAGAGGTTAGATTCAAAGGCTAGAACACATACCACATGATCCATCATTGCACAGTTTTTCTGAGTCAGCTTTCTCAGTACGAATAGAATCATACAATTGCAGAATGACTAAGGCTGTGAAATAACCTCTAGAGGTCATCGCGTTCACCCTATCTGCTCAAGAAGGGCAAAAGCTATTTGCCCAGTACCATGCCCAGATGACTTTTCAAGATTTTTAAGAAGGGAGGTTACTCTACACTGGTACCTTGTAGGCACCAGACACTGCTAACAGCAAACTACTGTGATGTTTCCACTCCTTTTATGCATTTGTAATTGTCTTTATTTATCAATCAATTTGTTTCTGTTCACCATCATTTCCCTTTTTGTGTAGCTTTGTTTTGTTGGATTCTTAATTAACAACAGACTCTCTTCTTAGCTGATCAAAATGTCCCCTTTTAAAACAAAAATACATTCTGAGAAGAGATGAAAGATCCCATACTTTTTTTATCTTGTGCTGTTTAAAAGTATCTGCATTCTAAGCAACATCAGTCTAATTATTGAGAATGTCTCATAAATAATAAACTAGATTATGTAGCAAATCTAAAAGTGAAATATAAAGGTTTGTGACAATTTCCTCTTCAAGCATACCAAAAGGAAAAAAAATGCAGTTTTAAAAAATATATGTCTGTTCACTTAATAGATTAGTAGAAAATAGTAGAAAAGCCTCCAAATACATAACTCAAGTAATTGTATTATAGGAAGAATACAGTGGAGATAAAGGGAAATATGTTGTCTGTTTAGACACAGACACACACACACAAAAGCAGACATTGTCGTCTGTTTTTCTATTCTCCCTGTAGTTCTAATACTAAATAAATAAATAAATACATAAGAAAAAGGAAAAGAAAAAAAAAAAAAAAAAGGAGAGAGAGAGAGAGAGAGAGAAAAGGAAATGTACTCACTTTTGTAAGCTTGGATCCTGATTAGGCCTTAGCAGTAGGAATATGCTATAAAGTGTCTAGTATCAAAATAAAATGTTTGTTCGTTCATTAAAAATGTCTTCTGGATTATTATTGTTATATTTTTTTTGATACTTTTAGATGTAACAGAACTAATAATAACTAGTAACTAATAATAAGAGACAAAGGATGTCAAGCTCTGACAGGCTGAATAGAATTCAATTGACAATGCAAAACTGAACTTGAGGGGATGCCAAACAACAACCGCTACTTGACATTTTTATGGAAAATAAACTAGCTAACAACAGACAGTCTTAAGCAGATGTGTCACTAATGAAAAGCTTTAATACTGGTTTACAAATGCAGTAAACACTCAGGGTCCTCATGGAATAATTCTGACATGGATAATAAGATTAATTGTTAATTATCTAAATAGGAAGACACAAGTGATATGTATATGGTAACAACAAAAATTTATCAAAATTATTTTTTATCTTAGAAATTGATACATATATTTTCTTACTAGAGTTTATATTAACTTAATTAAAAATGAATTGTTAGTGATGCTTAAAGAAATAAAAGCTTTTCTAAATAAAATTAAAAACAATCATTTTGAAAATAAGTTATTCTGTTCATTTTAGGCAGTCACAAAACTGTAAACACAGATGTAAACTCAGATTTTCAGATTTCTCTGAATTCCATTTGGAAAAAAAATGATTAAGGACAAAAAGATAACTTAAGATCTCAAGGTTCTTATATTTATACCGATTTGTAAGTTGCAGCCATTTGTCATTGAAGGACAGCTTTTCATGTATTTCACATTAGGGAACCATCAGAAGAGAGAGAACAGAAATAACATATAAACATTTTTTTTTTTTTTTTTTTAACCTTCAGTGCTTCTGTTTCCTTCTGACTTTTCCAATCACAAACTAGAGATGTTTTTCAGCTCTTAGTTTTAGAGCCCATGTCCTGGCTTCAGGAAATACATCAAATGTTCTTAGAGAGTACTCTACAGCAACACATAGAGTACTTCTCCTGGCATGTGAGAAATATAAATTTAAATGACCAAAGAAGGCCTTGAATGAGGGTATATCAATCTTTCTAGATACATGCTCTGACAGTCACCACCCATCCTACTTTATTATTCAGTGATTTTACTCTGTCCTGAATATATCTAACGAATAAGACCACACAAATTCTTAGACACAGGTATTTTTGTTTTTAAATTGCTTTGGACAACCTATAGCTGCCTTGAAGCTTGAATGCTTTTAAATGCTTTGCTAAAATTCTGGTCCTAGTGGTTGTGGGTAGGGAATGATTTAATAATGAAAATAAATTTTCCCATGAGCTATGGGTTTTACTAGCAGAGTAGTTTCTAGATTGTTTATTTTCTCTACTTTTTTTCTGTACTGTTTTTTTCTGTACTATTTTCTGTACTATTTTTCTGTACTATTTTCTGTTTATTTTCTGTACTTTTATAAGGATCTTAGCTTCCTGAACCATTTCCAAGCTTCATATTTGTGAGTTCAGTACTGTAAACTTACTACTGTAAGATTTTTCTTTTATTTCTAGAAAAATTGTGCAATGTTATGGAGCTCAATATTATACAATCAGAGGTAAGCATCATATTTTCTTGTATTCCCATCTCTAAGATTATATTTCTTTAAATATTTCCTAAATGTATTCATGACCATTTTATATCTGTCCTTTATTGTGCCAATATTTTCTTTACTTTACATGTCTCTTTGCCAGCCTTTCCTGATGTTTGTGTCACTGAGATATTTATAGAAAGCTGTCATGTACCATACTAAACTAGATTATCTCCTGTAATGTCCTGTTGTAAAAAGGGACTCTCCTTTCCTGTTATCACTCTACAAATTCTTGTCTATTTGTTTCACTCTGAAATCATGTTTCTTGACCACAAGTATGTCCAAAATTATACAAGTGATATTCCAGATGATTCATTCATTCCATGTGTCTTTTTAGTGGGACTGAAACATTCACGGTTCTACTAATAAACCTCTCTGATACATACAAGAATGGCAATTTCCTTTTTAAGGGGTCACTCTTCAGCTTCTTCAGATTCTTCTTTCTCCCTTTATTTTGTCTTTTTTTTTTTTTTTTTTTTTTTTTTTTTCTGGCCTTTCAGAGACAGTTTCTTACATAGACTGTTACAATTGTGTTGTCATTTGCACCATCAATTAATTTTTTTTCTCCATTATAGTGATTCATACTACTGATAGAAATCATTGGTGTCTAGCTAACATTTTAAATGCTTAAAAATCCTCTTATGCTTTAATGTATTTGGTGATTGGAGAAATTAATCATTTTCCTGGGGATGTTAATCAACACTGTCCAACAAAGGTCATGTGATAAAGAAATTAATGGTGCTGTGTTTTTTTTTTTTTTTTCTTTCTCCTTTAAAAGAAGGAAGGAAGGAAGCAAGCATGGAAGGAAGGAAGAAAAACAAAAACAAACAAACAAACAAAAAATTAGCATAATTTTCTGATTAAATGCTAGTATGATTACTTTTTCCTTGTAGATAGTCAAAACTATACAGATTTCACCTCACCATGTAAGTAGGGAACTATAAAGGAAAAAAAAAAAAAAAAAAAAAAAAGAGAGTTTGTTTTTTTTTTTTTTTAAATAAAGGCTTTCATAAGATAAACCTTGCTGTCATGATTTTGGCTGGGGTTAGTGCTAATTGTCATATTAGGGGTTCACAAAATTCTGTGTTTTTTTGGTTGGTTGGTTGGTTGGTTGCTGGGTTTTTTTGAGCAAAATAGTGACAATAGAACACCAATGCTTTTAGTTGTTGCAGAGCAGTACCTGCAACAAAAGCCAAGGACTCTTCTACTTCTTATACTGCACTGCCAGCAAACAGGCTAGGGGTACACAAGAAGCTAGGGACACAGCCAGGACAAGTGACCGAGACTGACCAAAGAGATATTCCATATCATATGATAAAATGTTCAACAGTAAAGGTTGAGGTAAAGAAGGAGGAAGAGGAGGAATATTCAGACTGATGGTGTTTGTCTTCCCAAGAATCTGTTACATGTGATGAGTCTAACTTTCCTAGATTTCCTACCTGCCCACTGTTGGAAAGTAGTGAATGAAAGCCTTATTTTGCTTATATTTTGCATATGGCTTTTGCTTTGCCTAGTAAAGTGTTTTTATCTCAGTCCCACCTGGTGAGAGTGAGAAAGCAGATATGTGGTATTTAGCTGCCTGTCAGGGCTAAACCACAAAACCTGTGTTTGAGAAAGATCCCAAAACAATTTTAAAGTATATTATTCTACAGAAAAAATAAATAAATAAAATGTAAACTACAGTAAGAAAAAACACTTTCAGTAGCTTTTTGTAGGTCACAGAATACTTTGAAATGTTTTTACAGCTTTTCTGTGCAGTGTGCTGCTGACATGGCATCAAATCAGTTGTCTGCTTCAGAAACCTCAGCAGTTCTTTTTTTTTTTTTAGGTTTTACTGGAATAAATAAGACTATGTGCTGTGGCAGTAGATGGGAAGTTAGCATAATAATTTCTGAACCTTTAAACAATGAATGCGACAAATGAACTCAATGCTACGTTTCAACCATATGTTAGCCTTTGCAGTTTGTCAAGATCCCTTTTTCTTTTTTTGGTCTGCTACTATGTTGAAACAGACCTCAGTGATGCCATAGACAAAATAAGTATTTGTGTAATAACAATTTGTTTTAAAGTGCTTCAAAATTAAAGAGAAGAGAAAATAAACCAAGGCAGATTTTTTGGGATAGCAGCAACTATTTGATAAACACTATATATATGTAGATTTTGACATTCTAGTCCGACTTTAAAACTTCTTTAGTGTTACAGTACTAAACAATAGCAATAATTCTACATGATTCATTCTACATTTCTTTTTCTTTTTGTTTGTTTGTTTCTTTATTTCTGAAAGATTTTGGTTAAAACTTATAAAGAATAAATATCTTTTGATTAAGTCACAATATGCATAAAATTTTAATTTTAATAACCTGAATTTCTGAAATTGTCAGAACAATAGAAAGAGAGTAATTGTTATATTTTATAATACTTACCTGTGATTAGCACAATTCCAAAAATATGTTTTTCAGTGGTAATTATCCATTATATATATATAATATTTATTTATATAATATAATATATATTATATATAAATATGTATAATATATCATATATATTTAAATATAAATATATATACTATTTACTGCATATAATAATATAGTATGATAAATATTTATATTTATATTTATATATTTGCCCCATATATTTAGGGGCAAATTAATTTATTTGCATTAGGACAATAAATCTCTTTGATCTAGAGTACACATAGAATCATAGAATCATAGAATATCCTGAGTTGGAAGGGACCCTTAAGGATCATCAAGTCCAACTCTTGACACCGCACAGGTCTACCCAAAAGTTCAGACCATGTGCCTAAGTTCACAGTCCAATCTCTTCTTAAATTCAGACAGGCTCGGTGCGGTGACCACTTCCCTGGGGAGCCTGTTCCAGTGTGCAACCACCCTCTCTGTGAAGAACCCCCTCCTGACGTCCAGCCTAAATTTCCCCTGCCTCAGCTTAACCCCGTTCCCGCGGGTCCTGTCACTAGTGTTAATGGAGAAAAGGTCTCCTGCCTCTCGACACCCCCTTACGAGGAAGTTGTAGACTGTGATGAGGTCTCCCCTCAGCCTCCTCTTCTCCAGGCTGAACAGGCCCAGTGACCTCAGCCGTTCCTCGTACGTCTTCCCCTCCAGGCCTTTCACCATCTTCGTAGCCCTCCTCTGGACACTTTCCAACAGTTTCATGTCCTTTTTATACTGTGGTGCCCAGAACTGCACACAGTACTCGAGGTGAGGCCGCACCAGCGCAGAGTAGAGCGGGACAATCACCTCCCTTGACCTACTAGCGATGCCGTGCTTGATGCACCCCAGGACACGATTGGCCCTCCTGGCTGCCAGGGCACATTGCTGGCTCATATTCAACTTGCTGTCTACCACGACCCCCAGATCCCTCTCTTCTAGGCTGCTCTCCAGCATCTCATCGCCCAGTCTGTACGTGCAGCCAGGGTTTCCCCGTCCCAGGTGCAGGACCCGGCACTTGCTCTTATTGAACTTCATGCGGTTGGTGATCGCCCAGCTCTCCAACCTGTCCAGATCCCTCTGTAAGGCCTTTACGCCCTCATTTGAGTCCACAACTCCTCCAAGTTTGGTGTCATCAGCAAACTTGTTCAAAATACCCTCTATTCCTACATCCAGATCGTTTATAAAAATATTGAAAAGTACCGGCCCTAAAATGGAGCCTTGAGGGACCCCACTGGTGACCGCCCGCCAGCCTGACGCAGCCCCATTTACCATAACCCTTTGGGCCCTGCCCGTTAGCCAATTGCTCACCCATCGTATGATGTTTTTATTTAGCTGTATGGTGGACATTTTGTCCAGTAGGATCCTATGGGAAACCGTGTCAAAAGCCTTGCTGAAGTCCAAAAAAATCACATCAGCTGGTTTCCCTTGGTCCACCATACAGGTGATCTTATCATAAAAGGAAATCAGGTTAGTTAGGCAGGACCTACCCTTCACAAACCCATGCTGGCTGGGACCAATGACTGCTTTGTCCCCCAGGTGCACCTCAATAAGTCCGAGAACCAACTTCTCCATGACTTTACCAGGCACTGACGTGAGACTGACAGGCCTGTAATTGCTAGGGTCTTCTTTCTGACCCTTCTTGAAAATTGGCACAACATTTGCCAGCTTCCAGTCTACCGGGACCTCTCCAAATTCCCAGGATCGTTGAAAAATAATTGAAAGAGGTTCCGCGATGACATCCGCCAGCTCTTTCAGCACCCGGGGATGAATCCCATCCGGACCCATGGACTTGTAGGGATCCAGGTGGAGTAGCAAATCCCGCACACGTTCAGGGTCAGTTGGGAGTTTGTCATCCCCACCGTCCCGGCCCTCCAGCTCAGGGCACCCTGGGTCCCGAAGCCCATCATCGGCATTGAAGACAGAGGCAAAGAAGGCGTTAAGCGTCTCTGCTTTGCCTACGTCATCGTCTGTGAGGAGACCTTCCCTATCAAGGAGCGGCCCTATGTATTCTTTAGTTCTCCTTTTTCCTATTACATATCTAAAAAAAACCTTTTTATTTTCTCTCACAGACACAGCCAGCTTCAACTCTAGCTGTGCTTTGGCCACTCGAACTTTCTCCCTACAAACACGAACAGCATCCCTGTATTCTTTCCATGACGCCTGGCCCTCCTTCCAGTAGCGAAACACTCTCTGTTTCCGCCTAATCTCCATTAGAACATTCCTGGTCAGCCACGCCGGCCTCCTGCCCCGCCTGCCTGACTTGCGATATTTTGGAATTGCCTGATCTTGTGCTTCTAGGAGGCATCGCTTAAAGAGTGACCAGCACTGGTGGACATCGAGGCCTTCAAGAGCAGTTTCCCAGGGGACCTTGCTGACTAGTTCCCTGAGCAGCCTGAAGTCCGCTTTCCCCATATCTAGGGATGAGGTTTTGGTGGCACTTTTCCTTCTGTCACCATAAATTTTGAACTCAACCACTTCATGGTCGCTATGGCCGAGGCGGCCACCAATCACCACATCTCCCACCAGACCCTCTCTGTTTTCTAGCAACAGGTCTAGGAGGGCACCTTTCCTAGTTGGCTCCGTTAGCACCTGCACCAAGAAGTTATCATCTAGGTGCTTCATGAACCTCCTGGACTTGCTCGTGTCAGCCGTGTGGCACTCCCAGTTAACGTCCGGCAAGTTGAAGTCCCCCATAAGGACAAGGGGAGTTAATCTCGAGGCCAAATATATTAAATATATTTAAGATTTTTTTTTTTTCAATAACATTATATCATTGTAATTGTCTTAAAATTCTCGTACTTGAATGTCATGGAATAGAATAGAATAATACAATATCCCAAGTTGGACAGATCCTCACAAGAATCATCAAGTCCAACTCCTGGCTCCACACAGGTTCACCCAAAAATGAGACAATATGTCTGAGAATATTGTACAGCAACAGGCTTGGCCCTGTGATCAGTTGTATAAGGGTGCCCAACCACCCTCTTAGTGAAGAACCCTTTCCTTATACCACCCTAAACCTACTCTGACACAGCTTCAACTTGCCATTTACCAAAATCCCCAGATCCCTTTCTTCTGGGCTGTTCTCCAGTAGGTGGAGTAGAGCAAGTGACACTGTTCTTTTCTCTCTGGTGAACAGAGATAGGACCCAAAAGGAATGGCATGAAGCTGTATCTGGAAGGGTTCAGAATGGTTATTAGAAAAGGTTCACTGAAAGGGTGATTAGGGCACTAAAACAGTTCCCCAAGGAAGTGGTCATAGCACCAAGCATTATGGGGTTCAAGAAGTGTTTGGACAATGTTCTCAGACATATAGTTTGATTTTTGGATGGTCCTGTCTGGAGCAAGGAATTTGACTTGATGATCCTTGTGAGGATCTGTCCAACTTGGGATATTGTATGATTCTATGATTCTAAGCTTAGCAAAGAGTAGGTTGAGTATATTTTTACATTGCAGGAAAACAGGTTTGCAATCTCCCATAACCTAGAAACATAGGTCTCATGATGACATAGATCTCATGATGATTTCCTGCAAACATTGCTATATTAGTATTTATGAGGAGATAAGACATGAATCTCCAATAAAACAGTTTGAAGACTCTTAATCCAAATAAATTGTTGCTTTTATTTGTTAAGAATATGTATATAGAAAGAGAGAGAACAAAAAAAATAAAATAAAATACAAATGAAACCATGAGAAAATATAAAAAAACATCTATATTTGTATATAGTATTGGCCTACATTTGGGGACCAAAAAAAAAAATAATACACATCAGTCACCTTGTTTTACTTAGTAGAAATTGATATCCCAGTAAGTAAGATCATCTAAGACCATCTAAGCCAAAATACATTATTTCTCAGTATCATAATGTATTAGAAAAAATAGGAGAAAAAAGTTCATATTCATAAGTTAAAAACAAACAAACAAACAAACAAATAAAAATTAACAGAACAGAATAGAGATTGTTATCAATAAGTACTGTTACAGGAGAGACCTAAATGTTATTGCTATATTTTAATACAGGAGCCGTTAAAACAAGACTTCTTTTATTACACATATGTAGAATATATTCTTTACATAGATTGATTGTTCCATGTCACTTACGAGATATCAGGAGGATTTAGTTATTTTCCAGCAGAATAGTAATACATGTAGTTCAATCGTATCATATGTATAGTTACTGTTGGTTCTCATTGTAGGAAAGAAATTCAATGGAGTGTCTTCACTATAGATGTCACTTCCATCTCGGTGTTATAAGTGTCTTGTAGCTTGAAAAGCATGACAGGGAATAAATTAAGTCACTTGGTTTACCTTACCCAGTAAAAGTCCATTTCTTTTTTATGAACTAGTCAGTTGTGCCACATTTCTGAGTAGTGCCACATTTCTGTTTCATTAATTTTATATTAATAGAAGTTTTGACTTTTAAAAGATGTTGATACTTATACCTGGAAGTTAGTATCTGAAAACAAATAAACCAAAAATTCTTATTGGTTATCAGATTTTCTGTCTCAGAATAGATCCGCACTGAAGATGGGAAAGAGTTCCTTATCACTATTTTGCTATAATAGATGTTTTGATTAAAATAATAATAATAATAATAATATATTGCTATTAATTAAATCATCATACAAATGATTTTTCTCTATATCAAAAAATGACACCAGGAAAGTGCCAAGGAACATGTATGTTCTGGATCCTGCATTTTGGTCATAACAACCCTATGCAATGCAACAGGTTTGGGGCAGAGTGGCTGGAAAGCTGTGCAGAGGAAAAGGATCCGGGAGTGTTGGTTGACACTCACCTGAACATGAGCCAGCAGTGTGCCCAGGTGGCCGCAGTGTGCCCAGGTGGCCAAGAAGGCCAACAGCATCCTGGCTTGTATCAGGAATAGGGTAGTCAGCAGGACCAGGGAGGTGATCATCCCCCTGTACTCGGTTCTGGTGAAGCTGTACCTGTATTCCTGTATTCAGTTTGGGGCCCTTCACTACAGGAAAGACATCAAGGCTCTGAAGCCCACAAAAGGGCTACGAAGCTGGTGAAGAGTCTAGAAGAAAAGTCTTATGAGGAGCAGCTGAGAGAACTGCTGTTGTTTATTCTGGAGAAGAGGATGCTCAGGGGAGATCTTCTTGCTCTCTACAACTACCTGAAAGGAAGTTGTGGGGAGCTGGGAGTCAGCCTCTCTTCACAGATAAGCAGCAGTAAGACTAGAGGGAATGGCTTCAGGTTGCACCAGGGGAGGTTTAGGTTGGAAATTAGAAGATATTTCTTTTCAGAAAAAGTAATCAGACATTGGATTGGGTTGCCCAGGGATGTGGTGGAGTCACCGTCCCTGGTGGTATTTAAAGAAAGGTTGGATGTGGTGCTTAGGGGCATGGTTTAGTGGGTGACATTGGTGGTAGGGTGATGGTTGGACTAGGTGATCTTAGAGGTCTTTTCCAACCTTAATGATTCTGTGATTCTTTGTTCTTCATATTGCCACTCCACCACATAGACATAAATTTTGGGCAGTGAAAATATTGTCAGGAATAACAATGAAACAGCAGGTTTCATCAGTAGTCTCTGTAAACCAGACTTCATACAGTGTCTTACATCCTAGTCACAGTACATTCTCCTGAGTGCTGTAGATGTTCAATTTAAGACACTAGTTTATTTACAGAAACATAGCTGCATTGGTAATATTACACCAGGTATGTTTGACAAGACTTGATTTCCTTAAAGCCATATTTTTAAAAATACTATTTCTAAAACTCTCTAGTTTTTTATTGTTTCATCCCATCTCTGGTTACTGTCAATCTATTGTGTGGTGTTAATTTGGATTTCCTTATTTTTATTTATTTATTTTTAATTCATTCTAAAGGTATACTTCTGATTCATCCTCACCAAATTGTATGACATTTCAAAACTTTCATCTAGCCTTTTGCAAACTTTTATATATTTCTAACAGGTCTTGCAAGTTACATGTTTCAGAAACATTTATATATATATATATATATGTTTTCATTTGAATATATATATATATATATATTTGAATATATATATATATTCAAATTAAAACATTTTACCATCCTCTTTAATTGCAAAAAGAATAATGTTATCTTTACATGTTAAAGTATATATTATAAGGCTTCCTACGGAATATAGGAAAGATACATTTGTCACTATCTGATTTATGACTATAAACATCATTATTTTAATGACCTCAAATATTTGTTTGCTTGTTTCTGTGTGTGTGTTTAAATATATTTTCCCTGCATTAACTGCAAGACTTTTTTTAATGATAGTTTTCTTCCTTAATCAATTCTCCATTTTATTTATTTATTTATTTATTTATTTATTTATTTATCTATTTTACTGAACTTAATTTTTTTTTACTGAACTTAACTGCTAGAGTTCAATACAAAATTATAGTTCTAACCTATATGAAATTGATTAACAGGTTTGACAATCTGAATTTGAAGCTTCCTATACTTTCATTATTAATTACATATAAATGTAATTTAAAATGAAAGATGAAAGTGCTGGAGAGAAGTGGAATCCTGTCTAGCTTGACTGTATTTATCTTTATTATTATTCAGTGAACAGCCATAGTATATGCTGAAAACTCTTTCATTTTTAGCTTATTTGTAAATCTTTTTCTGATATCAGCTTCATCTTGAAAGGAAATTATTATTTGACTTGGGAATACAGGGGAATTACCTTCAGCTTTATTAAGGTCTTTGTTAAGACCTGAAACTTATGGGGTGCAGGAAAATCAGTTACATGTTATTGTTCTAAAACTACAGAAGAAGTTTCATCCTAATATTTCTTCAAGTATTATAAGGCTTAATGATGACAGGGAAAATCATGTATCTGTGAGATCAGCTCCAAACTAAGAGCTCTATTGTAAATAAATTATATGCTGAAGGCATATATTGACTCTAATCGTAACTTGGGGGGAAACAAAACAAAAAACAAAACAAAACAAAACAAAACAAAAAAACAAAAACAAGAGGTGTAAAGGAAAGGGAAAATGGTAAGCAAGGAAGCAGTGACAGATTTTTTTTAATATGAGTGTATTCCTCTGGGGGTCCTCTCTAATGCAGCAGGTGGTTGCCTCATAATACTTTCCAGATAATAATTATGGATTTTTTTCCAGGAACTTGACAGAAGTTTTTGTTCCTCTGTGTGTTGTTCCCCATAATGATGCTATTAGAGGTGACTGAAGGATGCTTTATTCAGGTGCAGAAATTACACACCGATTTGTTGCTAAGCTTTGTGAAAGTTCATGAAAATAGCAGCAAAAGAAAAAAATGCATGAGACCAGCAGCAGAAAAATAGTGATACAACAGCTCAGTTGAAAGGATATGCAGTTGCAAGTGAAAGACAGGCTGTAGTGAAAGTTAAAAGACAGATTGAAAGTGAAGCATACAGTTTTGCAATACCCTTTGTATTGTAAAACTTAAGGTGCTTAGGACACTGTACAACACAAGAAACATCAAGGCTGATATACTAATTGCAGGATTAAATCCTTTCTTAGAATCATAAGATAAAATCAGTAGAAATGTAGGAAACCCTGGTTAAATTTGGGAGTCACCAATATAGTCACTCATAAAGAGAATTTATTTTTCTGTGATTGTGGTAAAAGGAGATAAAAGGTCTTTCTGGAACCATACCACCTGCAGCGCAAGCTGGCCTAAATCTCAGCAATATCTTCTGTGTGGTGTAACCACAAGAATGACAAAGAAATCCACACCATGCACAACACCAATATTTAATAAATAAATTTAATGATTTCAAAGATCTATATGCCTGAATGCAGAAAGAAGAAATAACAACATGGAAAAGATGAAACAGTTGCCTGAAAGTGGTCAGGTGGGAGAGTGTGGCCATGGGTGTCGACAAGCCACATGGCTGGTGATAATATCAGACTTTTAACAGACACTTGTTTGTCTACTGACATGGCTGCTTGTTCTCCAGCCGTTAAGACAGGTGGAGAAGTTGCTGGGTGTTTTTTGTTGCCAGGCAAAATTGTTGACCAATGAATAGTGGAAAAGTACTGCTGTAGAGCAATTGGTATAAGATTGGGATGCTGTTCTCAGTAAAGTTATATGAAGTTATGCCCTCATTAAAGTGGTAACAGTTACTGATCCTAAAAGAACCCTGCTGTCCGTGGGGTCATTACACCACAGTCAAGGTCTTCTGTTTTGTCATTTTTTTCATGCAGAGCACAAAAGCTAAGACGATAAAAGATACAAATACTACACATAAGTAAGAAATATTACAAGTACACTGCATTGAGATTTGAGGGTCACTTATGTGGACATTTCATGCGCTGACTGGGACATATTGTCTTTTTGACCTCCTATGGCTTGCAGCTCAGTCGAATAGCATTAATTGGACTGGTTTATTTTCTCTAATGAGTTTAGATCTTTGTTTCTCTTTTAAGAAAAAGAGGCACATGAAAATAGTGTTTTCACAAATAAAATGACTCAAAAATAAAATGATTATGTAATTACTGTACATTTTCTCCTGGATTTAACTTTGTCATTTGTCTGCATAATTACTGAATAAACTAACAAGAGACAATGCTGTGACAAAAAAAAAAAAAAAAAAAAAAATGTTTCTGTTTTCACAGAAACAGTGAAACTAGATACTTGATAAAAATGAAGAATAGCAAACAGTAAAGGACATACTTTGACTGGTGCAATTTGAAACACAGTATCAGTCACACCTCTAAATGCTCTAAATGTTCATTATTCATTTTTGCAAAAAAGTATGTAAAAAAATAGTCCTCATTACTTATTTATATCTTGGGAGTCATTGTGGTAATGTTGTTTCACAGATTGATATTTTTTGGTTATTGTTGCATTATTATTGTTTTACTATCAACATTTACATCCAAGAGATAGATATATGCTTTAATTTTCAACATTTTCTCCAAGTAAAGTTCTATTCTATCTATATTTCACATTTTGTTTTATTTTTCTTACACCAAAAGGTACTCACTGGTTATTTCATTCATAATACCATAAACTATAATGAAGATGTAAATTTTTTTCTCAGAAACCGAAAAATGCTGGGGCTGGTCCTCTTTAATATCTTCATCGATGATCTGGACGAGGGCATCAAGTGCACCCTCAGTAAGTTCGCAGATGACACCAAGTTAGGTGCGTGTGTCGATCTGCTTGAGGGTAGAAAGGCTCTGCAGGAGGATGTGGATAGGCTGCACCCATGGGCTGAGGTCAACTGCATGAAGTTCAACAAGGCCAAGTGCCGGGTCCTGCACCTGGGGCGCAATAACCCCAAGCAGAGCTACAGGCTGGGAGAGGAATGGTTAGAGAGCTGCCAGGCAGAGAAGGACCTGGGAGTGATGGTGGATAGTCAGCTGAATATGCGCCAGCAGTGTGCTCAGGTGGCCAAGAAGGCCAACAGCATCCTGGCTTGTATCAGAAACAGTGTGATCAGCAGGGCTAGGGAGGTGATCGTCCCCCTGTACTCAGCTCTGGTGAGTCCGCACCTCGAGTACTGTGTTCAGTTTTGGGCCCCTCGCTACAAGAAGGACATAGAGGTGCTTGAGCAGGTGCAGAGAAGGGCGACGAAGCTGGTGAGGGGTCTGGAGAAAAAGTCCTACGAGGAGCGGCTGAGGGAGCTGGGCTTGTTCAGCCTGGAGAAGAGGAGGCTCAGGAGCGACCTTATCGCTCTCTATAGGTACCTCAAGGGAGGCTGTAGTGAGGTGGGGGTTGGTCTGTTCTCCCACATGCCTGGTGACAGGACGAGGGGGAATGGGCTAAAGTTGCGCCAGGGGAGTTTTAGGTTAGATGTTAGGAAGAACTTCTTTACTGAAAGGGTCGTGAGGCGTTGGAACAGGCTGCCCAGGGAAGTGGTGGAGTCACCATCCCTGGAAGTCTTTAAAAGACGTTTAGACGTAGAGCTTAGGGATATGGTTTAGTGGGGATTTTTAGCGTTAGGTAGAGGTTGGACTCGATGATCCTGAGGTCTCTTCCAACCTAGAAATTCTGTGATTCTGTGATTCTGTGATGAAAAAAAAAACATGATCAGGGATAATTTTGTGAATATATCTGTATTAATTTTTTGAAGTTCATCTGTATTTATGTCAAATAGAATTAACTGACTTCTTTGGAATGTGTTTATAGGCCGTTTTTTTTCACATGTGGGCATGTGACAAAACTATAAAAAGATTGGGATGTGACACAACATAATGTGGTTAACGTGATATGGTACTGATTTTCTGTTAAATATCAAATGTGTTTTATTTTGTTTTATTTTTTTTTTCAAAATAAATTTAGGCCCAAGTATGTTTACAAAATAACCAGGAACAACAACAACAAAAAGCTTAGTAGAAATTTAAAACATATGAAACTGGAATTTCAAACATATGAAATTACACACAGGAAGACAGTGTGGAACTCCTTACCTGATTGTCTAGCCTACAAACTGTCCTCAGTCGGCTCCCTGTGGTAATTTAATCTGTAGAAATAATTAGGCATTCATGAAAGGAGACTTCACTGGCTTTCCAAATTTTGAATCATAGTTCTGCCTATGGACTGTGAACTTTACAGTGCAATCATTTCAGGACATCATTGTATCATATTATGCATGCATAAAATGTACAAATCAATACACTCTTTGCAAAAATATTTATTTCATTAGAATGAAATTAAATTTCTGTGTTGTTATGTTTTTGTTGTTGTTATTGTTGTTTTGCTTTTAGAAAAAGCATAGGAAGCAAAGAATAAAAATTGGTTCTAAATTTGAAAGCATCTTGCATGAACATCACTTCCAAATATAAGCTCAGAAAGCTAGGTTCTCAGTCTTGTTGCTCCCAGACCTCTATTACCTTATTTCCATCTTTGTCTGCTTAGAGAAAATACCCCCTTGATGCATATTTCTTACTCTGGTTCATCTTTCTTAACTTTGTAATTCTTTAAATTATAATTCTGCAAGTACTAAAATTGTAGGGCAGCTGAGAACTGAAATCAACTTCAGTAATACAAGAGAGAATGGAAGAAAAAATGAAACTGAAAGGTGCAAGACACTAATATTCCCTGGAAGGATATTCATTCCATGAACATGTACTTAAATTTTTCCATTAAATATTTATTTAGTTTTTATTTTGCTAAACCTGTTACTGTAATTTAAGAAGATCTATGAGAATCAGCCCCTCTTATAAGTCTTATTAGACTAGCAATAAAAGACTTTGTAAGTCAAAATAAAATAAAATAAAATAAAATAAAATAAAATAAAATAAAATAAAATAAAAAGACTAATCTGATTTCAGAGACAATGCATTTTAGTTCGAAATGAAAAAAAAAAAGTCTTTTTTTTTCTTTATTTGTTTTAGTTTATTTTGGAGGAGGGGAATTATGGAGGAAGAAAAATTAGCTGCTGGATATGCCACTTTAATAATTGTTCTTTTAATTAATGGCAAAAGCATGTAAAAGAGATGCCTCTTTCTGATTTGATTCATTAGAAATAAAAACAGATGAAATACTCCTTGCTGTTAGAAGCCACTATGGGTTTGTATCAGCAGAATGTAGTTGTATAGCTGCAGTCTGACTGTAACAATAGACTCTGTGTTAGAAATAGTGAATAATATACAATTCAGGTCTATTGTAAAAACAGTTGTTTCTAAGTGGAAAAAAAAAAAAAAGATAACAAATGACAACAAAATGAGGAATATATTAACTACGTTGTCTTTCTTAAAGAAATTTTAAATTTAGTCTACATTCAGTTACTGAGCTAAATCATTATGTTTTAAAAACACAATCTGATGCAGTAGGTGGAAAACATTTCATATCAAAAGCTTAATACATCAGGTTGCAAGGTTGGTTGTTGATGAATTATACCTCAAATATTTTAGTCAGCTGCTGAGATTTAAAAACAACATTTTAATAAATTGATGTATGACCCACTCTAACCACAGCTTTCCACAGTGCATTAAAATGCAGAATTAAAAGATTTTCCTCTCTCTCTTTTTTTTTTTTTTTTTTTTTTTTTTGGTGGTTGTGGTGGTGGTGTTTGTTTGTTTGTTTAAATATACTACATATATACTACTTTGACTGATCTCTCTCTAAATTTACCAATGAAAGGTTAAAATACATTAAATTTGTCTTCACCATAAATGTTAAATTGTGGGGCACATGCCATTTTCAATCAATAAAAACTTCCTAAATGCTATGCTGAGGCTGTACATTCTTCTTTTTGCAGCTAAATAGTAAATTTTCTCTTTCACCATTGGCTGATATTCCATGTGTCAACAAGATCAAGTTATGAAGTATCTTACAATTAAACATTGTTAAATAATTGACTAACTGAAAGAATACCCTGTGCTACACCTCGCAGATTTTCAGATCTGGTTGCAGGAAACTCTCAAATGCTGCTTTAGAGTAACAGATATGAACTGGAGATAGGTGGACAGAGGAAGACAAAAGCACAGGAGTGAAAAGGGAAAAAGTGCAAAACATTTCTGAGAGAAGAAGAGACAACATAGCTTGGGGAGATACATGAAGGACTCTGCAGATAAGGAGAAGCCAATCTGCTATGCTGTAGGATCATGAAAACATGGTAAAAATAATGATAGAGGATAAAAAGTCATCCTGGTGACAGCGTTTTGGGATGAACATGACAGAGGACTTGGTAAGAGAGTAGATGTAAAGAGATGTAAGAGAGTAAAAGGTAGGGAGAAATCATGAGACCAGGGAGAAGTAGCAAGTCAGAGCATCTGATGCAGTAAAGGAATAATGAAATCGTGAGGATTAGAATATTTCTCTAAATCTACTCTCATGACTCTGAACAGACTTTTTTTTTTTTTTTTTTTTTTTTTTTTTAAGCTTAGGAGAGAAGAAGACACTCATAGGCTGTGAATCACATCTTGCTGATGTTGATTCATTTACTGTCCTACATTGGCATTTGTTGCTATTGGTGACACACAGGATGCTATATCCTCAGCAGACTAGTAATGATTGTAGAGGAGCTATACAGGGTTGCATAAGAGTAAGGCACAAGTTCTTCTGAAGCTACAGAGAAAGTGGTATACAAGAGGGTACCTCACAAAGTAGGAGACGGATATGCATGGGTGGCTTAACTAGGTCAAGATGTTTGCTTTTGGTCATAATGATGTGACACCTGAAGAATTTTCCAACATGTAACCAGATGCTTACACACTCCGATAGTCTGTTTTGTCCACTGATAAAGGGTTCTTAAGGTAATAGCTCAGACTTCCACATTGTATATTTCTAAAGCTAAGTAACATAAATGTTACTCCTGTATCATGCTGCAAGAAGAAGCCTTCCAGTTATCAGAGCTGCCCATAAAAATGGAAGGCATTAATTAATATATTACATTCCATTCTTAGTTACAGGCATAGCTTTATCTACCCAGGAAAAACCCCAGCTTTTAAGGCAAGTTCACAGTATGCTTTATCTTTAATATATATATAAAAATATATAAATATATATATATATTTAATTTTATTTTACATTAAGAGTGGCTATTTAACCATGAAAAACATTTTAACTTTCATAATAAAGAATTTAACCCTCACACAATATTTCCATTTGTGTCATCTAAACACTTAAACACCCATTTAACTTTCAGCTTGTGTCAGAATTCTTTATTGTAAGTAATACATATTCTGGGGAAAAAAAATTAAAATGGAGAAAAAAAGGTTAAAAAAAAATCCAATTAACTTCTCCTCAGTGGAATATTTGCATACCCCCTGGAATACAGAGAGAAAAGCACTTTAATATATTTCATTGTGTGTAATACTATTTAATTTGCTTGGATATTTTGCTTGAGAAAAATGTCTGGCATAAGGTTCAAAACGTTATTTTCTTCATAAGTCTTTAAAGATGATTATCGGTCATATTTATAAGTCAGATGGTTATACATACAAAGCAAGCATATTTTCTTCTCCTTTGCTAATTCACAAGTAATATTTTTCAGCTTTTTGTATACAAGATTGTAACTCATAAGTTCCAAAAAATGTCACAGAGAATATTAGACCAAAAGGAAGAATACTACTGAAACCAAAGTTACATAGCAATTTTTTTTTATTATTTTTTATTTAATTATTTATTTTATTTTATTTTATTTGCATTCTTGGAGCTAGCTCTTGAAAAGCAAACCAGGTGTGGACACACCACACAGAGCTGTTTTAGATATCTTCTGACTTTTATTGGGTACTCTGTTGGCCCAAAGATATGAAAAACAAACATAATTCTGTATGGGTGGATGAGTGAGTGAGCGAGTGAGTCAGTCAGTCAGTCAGTCAGTCAGTGAGTTTGTAGAAAAGTTTGAGGGTATACAGCACACACGCATAATGGAGAGCAACATAAAAAAATAAAATACACGCAATAATATCTGTACTATCCTAGTATTATCCTAACTTGTTGTCTCCAGAATAAAATATCTTTAGGATTACGGTTTTGTTTGTTTGATTGTTTAACCTTGAACTTCTGATTTACTTTGGAGTGACTTCCTTGGAGTCTTGCAAAATGAAGCCAAAAAGCAAACTGACAATTAAACAGAATGGACGACCATGTTCAACTTAGCTCCATACACTTTTTTTGGCACCATAAAAGTGCATAAAGGAATCTGAGATGTTATCTGAACCATCTGCTTGGTTTAAATTTTTTGTCTGATAGAGAAATTCTCTGCCTCACAGGCTAAGCCCATACCATGCTAAGCGCTTAACTGAAAGAAACCAACTGAAAAGAGAGTCATCCTTTTGGAATAAATAGCCTGACCTCAGCCTTAAATCACATTCTGGAAAAGTTTCTCTCATTCATACACACACAAAAGTAGGTCAGCCTTGTGATTTAGAATCAGATCTACATTGTAAGGCATAAATTACATGTCTTCCTTTAGAATAAAAATCCCTTTGTGTAAATATATGCATTAATACAGTTGCATATACATATATTATATAAAACATACATATATACTTGCACAAAGGATTTATCTCTATATATAAACACAGAGGGTCTTAGTGTATATATGAACACATCTAATATATATATATGTCTTTCTGTACTTCTGCACCATATTTCTTTCTTCTAGGCATCTCTTTTTCTTCATTTCACTACGTAAAATTACAGTGTTACATAACCATTCTGCATTTTGCTTCCACAGAATATCAGCCACAGTGTAAGAGATACTAAACATTAAATCTCTTAATAACATCAATTTATGTAGAAATATATTTTCTTACCAAACCTCTCAAGTTAGAAATAATCAGTCCAGATCATGTTTACAAAAATATTTTTATAAGTTTGCTTGTTAATATTTTGTCCAAGCTTGCATCCTCTTCTTCCTACAATGTAACAATTAACATAACACAGCATCTCATAGCATTTTTTAGGCTGGAGAACAGTAAACAACAGGAATCAGAAAGGGTGTTCTTCTTGAAAATATATTCCCACCTACTGGAATAATGCCTATTTCACTGTTTCCCACAAAGCTGGTAGACCAAACTAAGTGATCCTATCACCCTTTCCTATCTCCAATCACAGAATCTGGGCTCTTACTCTTGTTAGGAAAATGGTGTAACAATGGTGTAATAGAAGTTTTAGACTGACACCACATTCTCTGCATGGCACCAAGTTTTGAGAAAGTACCCAGAGCACTTGCCCCACCATTGTTCTGAAATTTTCACTGAAACTGCCTCAAAATTTTATGATTCCTAATTTTAAGATGATGTATCATCATTAGCATAAGAGAGTCCTGTCTATTAACTCACCATTAAGAAGATAATAATTCAGTTAGAAGGGATTTGCAAAGATTATCAGGTCCAACTGCATGACAACTTCAGGTCTAACCAAAAGTTAAAGCATATTATTGTGGACATTGTCCAGATGTCTTTTGAACACTGACAAGGATGAGGCCACTCAAACACTTCACTAGGAAGCCTGTTCTAGCGTTTGACTATCTTTGCAGTAAAGAAATTTCTCGTTGTGTCTGAGCAACCTGATACAGTGTGTGGTGACCCATGGCAGGAGTGTTGGAACTAGATGATCTTTGAGGTCCCTTCCAACCTGAGCCATTCTATGATTCTATGATTCTATGATTCTATGATTCTATGATTCTATGATAATCTGAACCTCCCTGGATGCAGCTTTGTGCCATTCTCACACATTCTGTCATCAATTACCAGGGAGAAGAGACCAGCATCTCCCTCTCTGCTTTCCCTCTTCACGAAGTTGTAGAGAGAAATGTGGTGGCCTCTTAGCCTCTTCTTCTCCTAACTAGGCAAACCAAATGTCCTCAGCCTTTCCTCATAGGACACATGCCTTCCAAACATTTTATCAGCTTTGTTGCCCTCCGCTTGACACTTTCAAGTATCTTAACATCCTTTTCATATTGTGGAGACTAGAACTGCACACAGTATTCAAGGTGAGGCTACACCAATGTTAAATACAGAGAGAGAATGAGTGACTAGTTGTGTTGTGTTTAATACATTCCAAAATGTAGTTTGTCCTCTTGGCTGCCAGGGCACACAGCTGACTCATGTTGATTGTGCTACCAACCAACATCCCCAGATCCCTTTCTGCAGGCTTGCTCATCTCCCAGTTTTTCCTGTGTTTAGCATTACTCTGCTCCAGGTAGAGAACCTGCCATTTATCTTTGTTGAACTTCATGCCATTGATTATTGCCCAGCATTCCAGTATATCTAGATCCCTCTGTAAAGCCTTTCATCCCTCCAGAAAATAAACAGCATCTTCCAGTTTTGTAATATCAGCAAACATCTATTCAAATCCTGCATCCAGATCATTAATAAAAGTGTTTAACAGAACTGGCCCTAGAATTGAGTCCTGAGGAATGCTACTAGTGACTGCCTAGTCAGAAGGTTGTTCCCCAGACTCCGAAGACTTTAGGTAAATTATTGAGAGGTGTCCAGCTATAACATCTGCTAACTCCTTCAGTACTCTGGCATGAATTCCATCCTACCCCATGGACTTATGCATTTTCAGCTGATATAATTGCTCTGTTACCATTTCTGTGACCACAAATGGAAAGTCATTGCTTCAGCATGAGGGTGCTCCTATACAGCTTTCTTGACCTTCTTAATATTCTAAATAGTGGAATTTAACCTTGTTATCTTAACATTTAACAAGAACAGATTATAAATAATTTATTTAACTTTATATATATATATATATATTTTCTCATGTAACAATATGAGTTTTTTTGTGTTTTTTTTTTTTTTTTTTTTTTTTCTACTAGACACCACATTTTGCTAGAGGCAGATTTCTAAACTAAATGTTATTTGGAAAAAAAAATCCATTAGTTTCAATCTTAATACACTCTTTGTTATTTGGTTTAGATATTCCCCGAGGTTTTGAAAGAAAATATACTATTATCTAATAGATTCTGGCAGCATAAGCTTTAAGAAAAATCTTCATTAGCATGCTTATCACAAGTATTAAATTATTTCATGGGAGATGGAACAAATCAATATACTGCTGAAACCTCCCCAGAGATGTATGGATTAGTCACCTCTATAATAAACAGCCAGGCATCTAGATGATTTGGAAATCATCTCGAGTGATGACAACCTTGGTTAACATAACTAATATCTTTACTCAAAAGGTAGAAAGGTTTGTTTTTATTGTTTGTTGTTTCCTTAAATAATTTTATATATGTGAACAAAGCTTCTGAGTGTTAATGTGTGGTAGCTATGGTACAAAGAAATAATTTAGCTCTACTTCATCTTTTCATGCTGTGAGATAGGTTCATCTGATTCGTGTCAGTATGGAACAATGCTAGGGCCGCATTGTATGATGAATGTGACCTTCTGTCTTACATACACTTGTATAAGCACAAGTCTAAGAAAAACAGAGTGGTTAATGTATATAATTCTTGTATCTTGCAAAGGAATGTTTTAGCAATTCGTGTCAATAGAGAGCTTGAAGGGAAATGTATTTATAGGCTTTTCCTTGAAGTCTGAGATATCTGGGGGGTTTCAGAATAACTGCTAACTATTATGACTATTGCATGGGACACTAGGCAAGTCTCTGATATCTGGCCAGGAGATTAAGGAGATGGGGAGAGCTGAAGAACAACTAAAAGACAAAGCTTGCAGGGGACATTGCACAAGCCTCTGACATACAGCCAAGTTGGACAAAGGAGAAGGACAAGAAGGAGGAAGACTATGAGCCTTCAGCATGAGAGACCCCCAGAGACCCCCAGAGGGACCACCGGAGACTGATACGCATGCTCCAGCAGGAGGGTTTGGATTCCAGAAACTAATTATAATAACCCTGGTTTTTTTAGAAGTAGTAATGAATATATATTAGCCTAGGAGCATAAAAATCAGCTGCTTGATGTAACTAGTGTGAGTCTTGGTGGAGCAGAGACTCCCAGCGCACCCAGCGCTGTTTGCTTACCTCTATTCCTTTAATACATTGTAAACTTTGATTATAGTCCTATTTTGAAGACTGAGCCATTTATTACAATGCTAAGATACCGTCCACTCCCTCAACCAGTTTCAGTCGTCTCTAACAGAGTCATTGGGGAATTATTTTGATTTTGGATCATAAATAATGGAGTGAAAGAGGGTCAGTGAGAGTTATGACAGTATTTTTGTAGGGAAACTGAAAAAAAAAATGAAAAAAATATATATTAGCTTGTTATTCAATACCTATACTAGGTGTTCAAAATAGGAATTTTCTGCCCTGACTCTGAATACTGCAATGAATATTGAGAGTTAAGCTTCTGGAGAGAGAGAAAAAATAAAAATTAAAAAAAGTAATAAAGGGTACTAGTAACTGTGTGCAAAGATATGTATATATGGAAAAATGTGTTGGGGTATAAAGAATTAATAAATTAAAATTGAAACATGAAGCTCAATATCACTTGTATAGACCTTCACTGAGTTTCCCTTGTTATAAGTAAGGTGAAAACACACATCTAGAATTTAAGTATTATTTTCCACAGACAGGCTACATGATATAAGGAAAAGTAATATCTTCCTTCCTTCCTTCCTTCCTTCCTTCCTTCCTTCCTTCCTTCCTTCCTTCCTTCCTTCCTTCCTTCCTTCCTTCCTTCCTTCCTTCCTTCCTTCCTTCCTTCCTTCCTTCCTTCCTTCCTTCCTTCCTTCCTTCCTTCCTTCCTTCCCTCCTTCCTTCCTTCCTTCCTTCCTTCCTTCCTTCCTTCCTTTCTCCCCTCCTCCCTCCCTCTCTCCCTCCCTTCCTCCCTTCCTCCCTTCCTCCCTTCCTCTGGAAAAAAGAGGAAAAGCTGGAGAGGGATTTTTTGTAAGGGATTGTAGTGATAAGACAAGAGAAAATGGTTTCAAACTAAAAGAAAGTAGTTTTAGATTAGATATTAAGAAGGTATTCTTCACAATGAGTATGGAGAGTCACTAGGTAGTAACTACTCAAAGAAGTTCTGGATGCCCTATTCTTGAAAGTGTTCCAGGCTGGGTTGAATAAGGAAACCTTATCTAGTGGAAGGTGTCCCCGCCCATGGCAGGGGAGTTGGAGCTAGGTATCTTTAAGGTCCAACCCAAACCATTCTATGATTCTTTGATTCTATGTACAGCTTGGAAGAAATAGATTACAATTTAGCACAGCCCAATGTATCCTAAATAAAATAGAGAGTGGATTTGGAATGAAAATTATTACTTGGGGAGGAGGGAGAAGCTTGAAACTAGCCTTCTGGATAATTTCAAAGATCTGTATCTATCTATCTGTATCTATGTCTCTGTATCTATCTGTGATCTCTGATAACAGCTAATAAAAGATACCTATGGTCAAGACAATATTCGCTCCTGCAGCATTTTCTCAGTCTCCATATACATATATAAAAGCTTTAACTTTATTTAAGGATTTTTCTGAGTCAGAATTTTTTTCTAGGTCTTATAGTTCTCTCCTGTTTTTTTGTTTGTTTGTTTGTTTGTTTTCCCTATCTGATCAATTACAAAACTCAATGGCTAACTTCAGCAGATATAGTATTCTGTAGCAAAAAATTCCTTAGCTTTGCTACTTGTGGAGGTAGATTGTACAATGAAATAGTCATTCAGATTATGGGGTTTGAAGTGTGCATGCAAAAAGGGGGGTTGTTGACATTGTTCCATTTAGTTGAAAAATAAAATAAAGTATTTTAAAGAAAGAAAAATAAAGAAAAAATAATAAAATAAATAAATAAAAAGAGCAATAACTTTTTCTTGCATGATCTTTCTCTGTAAGATAAAAAATAATTAAAAAAAAAATAATCAAAAAGAAAAAAATCCTTTCTCCTATTCTTATAATAATTCCCCCTAAAGGGAATTATCAGGTCTTCAGTTAATTTCTGATTAAAATGTTTTCCAGTTGAGAACATATTTTCAAAAATTCGGTTTTAATTTTGGACAGATGTGGCTACTGTGTTCAATCTTTTCCCTGGTGTTTACTCTTGGGTTTGTTTCAACCCTTGGCATCTTATATTTGATATGTAATATAGAATGTCACTTTTATTTTTCTTTATCATTCCATTTGTTATTTATTCTACACAGGGTTTTTCTTAGAAGAGGTGAGGTGTTTCATAAATATTTAAGAAACATTTCTATGTATGAAGCAATCTCTAAATCAAACCATCTTCTACAGACCTTAGCCTTTTCCTTCACTTTTTCAATTTCTTTATTTTTACACATATGGTGGATACTGCCTCTGCATTATATTTTAAGCAAAATGTATTAGACAGTGCTTCAAATTCATCCCATACTTATAAGAACAGAAATATTATCATAATTCTGCTACATTGGAGTATTTTTTCATTAAATGACAATGAGATTATCTGAATGAGCTAAACTTTGGCAACTAAATATAAGACATGCACGCCAGTCCTAGAAAACCACTTCGTATAATTAAACAATATCTTGTAAAAACATGTAGGCTATGGAAAGCATTTGCATCTCTTGCTGCTTAAAACTGATTAGTCATCTGTATAATTGCTTCTGACCTATGAAATAGGAAGTAAAATCATTTAGCTCACTTTAGATCACTAAGGAATAGGATTTATTTAATCAGAAATGTAGACAGAAAAGCAGTGAGATAGATCCCTTTGCATCTATTAATATTTTTGTTTATATACTGTATAGCAACTGCACTCTTAGACATGAGAAACTATTTAAATAGTAGGATCTCTTGCTATTGATTGTAACTGGAACAAAACGGGTGATTCCCTGTGTCAGGGACCAGCGTGCACCCTCTTCATGCCGCCCAAGAGTTTGGATGTTAATGTCTTGGGCGAGTGTAGGTTTGGTACAGCTGTGTGAACTGAGATTGGGCTGAAGGGAAGCAGCAATGCAAGAAAAGTCTGGGAGATGTGAGGCCTGACTCCAATTCATTCAAGTGCTGCTTTTAAGCTTAGAATCTTGCAGTGGGTCCTGGCTGTAGTCAGACTGAAAACATGCCATGTGCCTTGTCAATAATGACCCATAGGCACAATTACACACTGGTATTTGAACCTTCCTGGTCACTGCAGACTTCTCTGCACCTGGCCCTGCTCTCCTGGTTGTGGGACTGCACCCCTTGGTGAGTTACTGTTGTACCCACCTCTCTCTCTCAGCTCTTGACTTCACCACTCCTTGACACTTTCATTCATACATATATATATACACATATTATTATTATTATTATTATTTTATTTTATTTTATTTTATTTTATTTTATTTTATTTTATTTTATTTTATTTTTGTTAATGTGTGTTTCATATGTATATATCCACCTACTGTGTCAAAAAGTTGTCCTCAGTGCTCTGAAGGAACATCTTGGACTGTTTGTGCCTAGCTATGTTGTCTTTCCAGAAGATGCCAAGGTGGTTGAAGTCCCCCATGAGAACCAGGGCTTGTTATTTTAAGGCTACTTCCAGCTGTCTGTTAAAAGGTTTCATCTGCTTCCTCTTCCTGATCAGGTGGTCTGTGGCAAATATCCAAAACAGTGTCAGCCATGGAAGCCTAACTTTTAATCCTTACTGATAAGCTCTCAACTAACTCTTTATCCACCCTTTGGCAAAGCTCAATGCATTCCAGTTGTTCTTTCACATAAAGAGCAACACCACAACCTCACCTTCCTGGCTCTTGTTTCCTAAAAAACATGTATCTGCCCATGACAGTCATCCCACCATGTTTCTGTAACTGCAATGAGATAAAAGCCCTGCAACTGCACACAGGTCCCTAATTCTTCTTCTTTTCCCCCATGCTACACACATTGGTGTACAGGTATTACAGAGAGGTATTCAAGTCTGCCAATATTTCAGGAGGGGTGCAAGAGGACACCTCATAGCATGTTAAAGACTATGCTGAGAGCAACGGGTGCTGGGGTATTCAAATACCGGGATACACATTCAGCAAAAGCCACCTGGTTAGTCAACACTAGGGAATCTGCCAGCTGAGCTGGTCCTGGCCAATCAAAACTGTTATGTACTGTAGAAGGAGATAAAGTTCCTGTAGTGCACATAAAAAAAAAAAAAAAACATGCTTGGGAAGACAGTCTAGGTTATTTTAGCCTTGGGGAAAGGCAAGCCCATCCATGGGATGCCTTTTGTTCAAGGACCTGGGTGAACTTGGTGGGTAATGCAGAAGGATGGGTAAGTCTGGACTAGATGGTGTTTGTCACTCATACATTCTGTGATTTTTATGTATTTTACTTCTATTATCCCAATCTTACCCCATTCTCATTACATCCATGCCCCTTTCTACATTTTTTATTCTATTCCTCTGTTGAAGATGAACAAAGTTAAAAACTAGAAAACTAAACATAGTTAAGTCTACCTGAATATACAAAAATGTTGTGTAACAGGCAGTGTGTTTTTGACTGGATTACTAGTCTGTTTTTAACCACATATTCTTTTGTCAATAGTTTACTGTATTTTTATATCATATAGCCATTAAAATCTCTTCTCCACAGGGTTGCTGTCTATCCACTCATCAACTAGACTCTATTCATGCTTGGGATTGCCCTGATCCAGGTGCAGGACCTTGCACTGGGCTCAAGAAGTTCACACAGGTCCACCTCTCAACCCTAACAAGTTACTGTGTTGACCTCATGACACAGCCTGGTGTCATTGGCAACTTGCTGAAGGTGCACTCAATCTCGCTGTCTGTGTCTCCAATAAAGATGTTAAATAATACTGGTGTCATTATTGACCCCTGAGCTATACCACTAGTCACTGGTCTCTGCCTGGGTATTGGGGCATTGCCCACAACACTTTGAGTACAACGATCCAGCCAATTCCTTATTAACTGAGTGGTCCATTTGTCAGATCCATTTCTCTCAATTTTGGAGACAAGAATATCATGCAGGATAGTGTCAAAAGCTCTGCACAAGTCAAGATAGATGGTGTCAGTTGCTCTTACCCTATCCACCAGTGCTGTAGCCCCTCTGTAGAAGGACACCAATTTGTGAGGCACGTTGTCATTCACTGATCACCTGTCTATCTATGTGTGCTTTAGAATACTTTCCAGGGTGATCTGCTCCATGATCTTGCCAGGCAGAGGTGAGACTCACTGGCCTATGTTTTACCAGGTCTTCCTTTTTTTTTCCCTTTGTGAAAATGGGGGTTATGTTTCCACTTTTGCAGTCTCTGGGAACCTAACTGGACTGCCATGACTTCCCAGATAAGATAGATAGTGACTTAACAACTTTGTCTGCCAGTTCCCTCAGGATCCATGGGTGCATCTCAATAGATCCCATGGACTTGTTGGATGGTCTTGACCCTTAGATGGTCTTGAACCTGGTACTCTCCTACAACGGGTGGTTCTTCATTCTCTGAGTCATTCCTTTACCTTCTGTAATTTGGGCAGGTAATTTGGCACAGCTCTTGCTGGTGAGGGCACACGTTTCATAGGCTTGAGTTTAAGTCCTGTAGATATTAAATTAGGGGCAGACACTTACTAAATTTATGTTGTGGTTTAACCCAGCCAACAGCTAAGTACTACACAGCCGTTTGCTCACCCTCCCCCCTCCCTCTCTGGTGTGGGGGAGAGAAACATGAAAATGAAGCCTCTGGGTTGAGATAAAGTCAGTTTATTAGGACATGAAAATAGTAATAATAATAATAATAATAATAATAATAATAATAATAATAATAATAATAATAATAATAATAATAATAATAATAATAATGTGTTTGAAACAAGTGATGCACAATGCAATTGCTCACCACCCGCTGACCGATGCCCAGCCTATCCCTGAGCAGCCAGCCCCCCCACCCCAGCCAGTCACCCCTATATATTGTTTAGCATGAGGTCAGGAGGTATGGAATACTCCTTTGGCCAGTTTGGGTCAGCTGTCCTGAGTCTGTGCCCTCCCAACTCCTGCTGCACCCCCAGCCTGCCCGCTGGCAGGACAGAGCAAGAAGCAGAAAAGTCCGTGGTTCGGTGTAAGCACTTCTCTGCAACAATTGAAACATCAGCATGTTATCAGCACTCTTATCATCCTAGTCCAAAACATAGCACCCTGTCATCTACTAGGATGAAAACTAACTCTATCCTAGCTGAAACCAGGACAATGTAATAAACTTTATTTACTTTACTAAGTGTTTAGGAAAGATTGGAATGCATGACTCTTCCTACCTGTCTTCTACCAGACACTTAAAAGAAAAAAATATATAATTTGACTTATTTTTATAATCTCAGTTTCACAGGGGTAAAAGATTAATGTATATACAAAAATATTTTCATATATATTTCAAAATATATACAAATATTTTTGTATATTCATTAATCTTTGACCCCTGTGAAACTGAGATTATAGCTCTGTGTGGAATGATTTCGATATCTGTCCAATGTTTTTCAGAACAGACCTATATTTCAGCACTACTTTAATTTCAAGACAGTCTTTTCATCCTCACTTCTCTGGCATGCTGATTCTTATTGTAATGATTGTTTTACATGTTCCTTTCTTGAAGTCTTTGTGTCAGCCATTCAAAGAATTAATAAAATACAAATGAGTTGCTTTTGAAAATTAATCTCTCCTCAAACTAAAGGCAGAACTCACCTGTCTACAAATAATAGAGTGCTTTGATATATCCTAAAGTATGCTACGTTGCCAAAAACACATATCTGTAAATATTCTTTGGTTTTATTAGAATAATATTATTTGATCTTGAAATATGTTTTAAACTGGTATTTAGATGTCAAGAAACACAGAGGTGTATTCTATGCTGATGAGGGCAGTAGATGACTTATAAGGTGTCACATGAAAGGCTTGAAAACTACTGTTTGAGATGGAGGTTTGATTCTTGTTTGGGAGCTTTTAACAAGACACAGTCCAACTGCTGTACTTCAAAACACATTTACACTTGAACCAATTTGTTTCGTTTTAATTATTATTATTTTTAACTTGATTACCTCAGAAATCTTTTATTTTGTTTTTTTTTTTTAAGGTACATCTATGTGACGTGGCACTTGCAGGGCAAGCAGGCGATCAAGCCCAGTCAGCATGGGTTTATGAAAGGCAGGTCCTGCTTGACGAACCTGATCTCCTTCTATGACAAAGTGACACGCTGGGTGGATGAGGGAAAGGCTGTGGATGTGGTCTACCTTGACTTCAGCAAGGCTTTTGACACTGTTTCCCACAGCATTCTCCTCAAAAAACTGGCTGCTCTTGGCTTGGACTGTTGCACACTTTGTTGGGTTAGAAACTGGATGGATAGCCGGGCCCAAATAGTCGTGGTCAATGGAGTCAAATCATGTTGGAGGCCGGTTACTAGTGGCGTTCCCCAGGGCTCGGTGCTGGGGCCGGTCCTCTTTAATATCTTCATCGATGATCTGGACGAGGGCATCGAGTGCACCCTCAGTAAGTTCGCAGATGACACCAAGTTAGGTGCGTGTGTCGATCTGCTTGAGGGTAGGAAGGCTCTGCAGGAGGATCTGGATAGGCTGCACAGATGGGCTGAGGCCAACTGTATGAAGTTCAACAAGGCCAAGTGCCGGGTCCTGCACCTGGGGCGCAATAACCCCAAGCAGAGCTACAGGCTGGGAGATGAGTGGTTGGAAAGCTGTCTGGCAGAGAAGGACCTGGGAGTATTGGTGGATAGTCAGCTGAATATGCGCCAGCAGTGTGCTCAGGTGGCCAAGAAGGCCAACAGCATCCTGGCTTGCATAAGAAACAGTGCGGCCAGCAGGTCTAGGGAAATGATCGTCCCCCTGTACTCGGCTCTGGTGAGGCTGCACCTCGAGTACCGTGTTCCGTTTTGGGCCCCTCACTACAAGAAGGACATCAAGGTGCTTGAGCGGGTGCAGAGAAGGGCGACGAAGCTGGTGAGGGGTCTGGAGAAAAAGTCCTATGAGGAGCGGCTGAGGGAGCTGGGCTTGTTCAGCCTGGAGAAAAGGAGGCTCAGGGGCGACCTTATTGCATTCTACAGATACCTTAAAGGAGGCTGTAATGATGTGGGGGTTGGTCTGTTCTCCCACGTGCCTGGTGACAGGACGAGGGGGAATGGGCTTAAGTTGCGCCAGGGGAGTTTTAGGCTGGATCTTAGGAAGAACTTCTTTACCGAAAGGGTTGTTAGACATTGGAACAGGCTGCCCAGGGAAGTGGTGGAGTCACCATCCCTGGAAGTCTTTAAAAGATGTTTAGATGTGTAGCTTAGGAATATGGTTTAGTGGGGACTGTTAGTGTTATGTCAGAGGTTGGACTTGATGATCTTGAGGTCTCTTTCAACCTAGAAATTCTGTGTGATTCTCTGACTTCAATGTGATGGGTTATAGAAACTCTCCCCTTGACTGTTTTTTTTTTGTTGTTGTTTGTTTGTTTTTTTTTATTATTGTTTTTTTTTTTTTTTTACTATAAATCAATGAAATTTCAAGTAGTTTTTAAATTTATTTTTTCCTTAGCACACAGAGTGCAGAGTTCCCTCATTGTCACTGTAAATATTTTAAATTATGAAATTAGGAATTAATGAAATATATACTATATGAACATAGGGTTTACCCATTTTAATTACAGATTCTTTAATTACTATAATACACTAATTTCATTGCTACCAGTCTTCTTACACTCTTTAAATTCAGTTTATTTCCACTAACTATGTCAGTTGCAACACTATCAGTTCAACAACATCAAGATTTCATCCAAGGATTCTCAGTTAGGTACCAGATGGCAGACCAGCATGCTGAATGTGACTCTAGTGTGATAAAGTCACATTAGAGCATGCAGAAACACTTTGTGTTAAACTATCAATACTTAACTAGTCTTTATACTGTCTGGTATATTATCTGCAGTACTACCTGGTACTTAATTTGTTTTAGAGGAAGGTCAGGTAAATTAGTGGAGCAGATTATAACACTTTCAGTGATTTCATGCTTATATTAATATAATAAATGAAGTTGTCATGATCACAAAAGACTACTACAGATTTTTTTTTTTTTTTTTCTCATAGTGTTTCATTTCTGACAACTTCAATAAAATGCATTTTGGAGGTTCGTGTGTCAATGGCTCTCCAGACATTTGATTCCCAGGAATCTTCAGCTGGGAAATAGAGGCTCCATTTTGTTATTTTTGATGACTTTCTTAAAAATGTTCTTTCTGTGATAAATCACCATGGTTTCCCTCTGCAGAAAACACTACAGTATTTCATAGAAGTCTCAAATATCATATACTTTATGGAGGCCTCATAATGAACTTCTAGACATGTGAGAGGTAAGCAGGCATCGGCAAGTGAAGGAGAATTCTGTGTTTCATTATCACTGTTTCATTATCAGCTTCATTATCAGTGCAATTAAAATAACCCTGAAATTACAGGGAAATACCCTACTTTAAATCAGTGAGAAGCTCCATCATTTTACCTTTTTTTTTCTATTGTGCAGTCTTGGTGGAAATAACTAAAAGTGTAACTGTCATGCCAAACTTTTATGACTGCTTAAAAGATTGTACAATACAGGAAGAATCAAAATTAGCTTATTGAATTAATGGAATTGATGTTTGCAAATGTAATTCAAAATAGATATTTAATCACATATGTTGCAAAAATGCACAAAAAGCAATAAATTTAAATGCACAATATTATTTTATATTCATTTCTCCAAACACACACAAACTTAAAAAACACAGGACATTTCAGCACCTCTGACTTTTTTAGTTTATTTGTTTTTCTTCTTTTTTTCTTACTGTAAAAATGCCCTATTCTGCATTTTTTTTTTTTGTTGTTTGTTTGTTTGTTTGTTTTCCAAAAGTAAATGATTACTTTTCACAGTGCAACAAAATAGTTATCTAAAAATTATTTGCTGTTATTTTGAAAGAAATATTTTAACTGTTAACAAAGAAGAAAAAAAATCCAGTGTAATCTTTCATCTAATAGAATGGTATTTTGATATTGTAATATTTGCAGTGCAATTACCATTAAGCATTTCACTTTGTAATATAACTTATTCTGATTGAAATAGCTACTTAATTCTTCAGCTTGTAATAATGACAAAATAATTGATACATGCCTCTCATTTATTCCAGTTAAATCATAAATTCCCCCATATTTCTTGCTTTGCAGAAAAGAATACTAAGAGAACTATCCAGATGCATTTCAGCACATATATGTAGTTACTCTTTCTTAAAATTCTTCCAGAAAACACCATAGTGAAACACTAGAATGGATTCCAAGAGACACTATGTAATCCCTGTCATTGAGCACATTCAGAACTCAGATGGATAAGCAACCTGACCTACTTTGACCTGTTTTTAGGAAGAAACTCGACTAGATGGCCTCCAGAGGTCCTTCCATCCTACATGATTCTGATTCTTCAAACACTATTAATATTCTGGTAGTACTGTTTACTAGTGATGCTTTACATAGTGAGACACTATGATAGTGATAAGGAGTTAATTTTTTGAGTGCCCTTAACTGGGACAGCAGTGTGCATGAATTTCTACTTGTCTGCTAGGTCATAGTACATGTATACAAAATATTCAGAGCCTCAGGATATTCCGGTGACTTGTGATATGACTTTATTTGACGTTGCGCAGTCATGAAATTCTGAGTAACACTGTTCACTTTTACACTTACATTCACACTTATAATAAACAAGGAGAAAATATTTATACATATTTCAGTCTTTGTAATATATGCACAAAAGTCACTTGACATCTCCTTCATTAGGAGATTCAATCTGTTGGGGCACTTTTTATCGCCATTTGTAAGCAATAGATGTCATCAGTAGTAGACATGTAAAGCCTATTGATATAATATTAGGCTAACAACCCCTTTAGATTTCAGTTACATTAACATGAAAGACTGAAATTATATAAACTTTATTTTTTTTTTCTTGTTAGAAGAAACTAGTCATTACATTCAATCAAAAACATAATAATAAATAAATAATAATAATAAAAAAGACCATACAAAAATCATGTGCTTGTAAAAGTTTCTAAGATATATTTCTTCCATAATGGATGTATTATAGAAGTTTATAGAAGTCTTGGGGTCAAGTTTCTCACAATTACAAATTGCAATTTCCTAACCAAGAGCTTTCACTGAGAGGAATATGCTTCCTGCTTTGGAGCTGATCTCTTTCAGTCCCTCCTTATCTAGCTACTCCATTTAGTAAAATAAATTAAGCCCAAGGTCTCTGAAATTCACTCATGTTAAGAATATATTGATAAAGCTAGTAAGTAAAGTTAGCAAATAAAATTATTTCTTAAGCTGCACATGGATTTAAATATTTACATAAAATGAGTTAGAGAAAGAAGTGAGGTAAGCTTTCACTTTTTTTTTTTATACTTTCAGATCTTTCCAAATTCTCCTTTTCCTCTCAGGAAAAAATAAATCACCTTTAAATACAGCAATGATCTATGTAACTTGGTGTTGATATCCCTCTTGTTTTACAATTGTTTAATTGTGTTACCAGAGCATTATAACTCCGTTCAGCATAGTAGGTAGCATTTCAAATGCCTAGGGTATTCATAAAAATAACACAAAATATGCATAAAATATGCATTCCACTTGGTGTGTTTAGTCAATAAAATACAAAAAAAATCATAATTTGATTTCTGGTATTCTTCTGAAAGGCAATATTTTCTTAAAAGCTTAGCCAAAAAAAATCACTTACCAATACAGATTATTTGTAGGTCCATTTAGGAGAACCAATGCATATTTTGCTGTTTAATACTATTATTAAACTCTGCTGTTTAATAATAGTAATGCATCACAAAGTGCACCCTCAGCAAATTTGCTGATGGTAAAGAACTGGGAGAAGTGGCTGATACATCAGAGGGCCATGCTGCCCTTCAGAGGGACCTTGTCAGGTTGGAGAGTTGGGCAGTGAGGAACCCCATTAAGTTCAACATAAGCAAGTGCAGGATCCTGCACCTAGGGCGGAATAACCCCATGCACCAAAACAGGTCTGGGGCTGACCTGTTGGAAAGCAGCACTATGGAGAATGACCTGGGAATCCTGATGGACAGCAGGTTAGTCACAAGACAGCAATGTGCCCTTGTGGCCAAGAAGGCCAACGGTATCCTTGGGTGCATTAGAAAGACTGTTGCCAGCAAGTCAAAGGAGGTGATCCTCCCCCTCTATTCAGCCCTGGTGAGGCCACACCTGGAATAATGTGTCCATTTCTGTGCTTCCAGAAGGACAAGAGAGACATAGAACTAGTGGAGCAAGTCCAGTGAAGGGCTGCTAAGGTGATTAGAGGACTGGAGCACCTGTTGCATGAGGAGAGGCTGAGAGAACAGGGCCTGTTTAGCTTGGAGAAGATAAGACTGAGAGAATCTTGCCAGTGTGTATGCATTTTAAGGGACGGTGTCAAGGATGGGGCCATACTCAGTGGTGCCCAGTGACAGAACAAGAGGCAATGGGCACAAACTGAAATACAAGACGTTACATCTAAACAGGAGGAAAAACATCTTCACTGTGTGGGTGACAGAGCACTGGAATAAGGTTGCCCAGAGAGGCTGTGGAGTCTTCTCTGGTGATATTCAAAACCTGATGGGATGTGATCCTGTTTAACATGTTCTAGGTGACCCTGCTTAGCAGGATTTTGGACTAAATTATCTCCAGAGGTCTCTTCCAACCACAAGCATTCTGTAATTAAATAGGCTTTGTTTCAGTTCTTTTATTAACAAATTAAGGTCTACTACCAAAATAAGTATGTATTAAGCTCAGGAGAACTCAATTATAATGCAAATAATTGAAAATCTACTCATTTAAATATCTTCAAATGTTTCATTGCCGCACCTTAATTGTAGTCACTTGTTATCAAACAGGTGTTTGCCAACATGACCAAATTTTACAATGGATTTTTATTTCCCCTGGATTTTAATGGAGAGAGAATTCAGGAATGGATCTGAAAGAACAGGATTAAGACAAAATGTATGAGATAACTTCGATTCTCATGTTTATAGGGCATTTTATCTAACAGTCTGTACTTAACAGTATAATATTCAAGACATAAATCAATGCAGAGAGATAATAGAAGGGTGATTTTTTTCCTCAGATTTATTCATAGTAAGGACCCCTCAATGTACAAAACAATAATATAAAGTATCTTTCCTTTCAAAGCAGCCAAATGAAACTGCATAGATCATAAATAAAAATCAACAGTTTTTTGTTTGTTTGTTTTTAACCAGAATGTACCAGAATTAAACAGTGAGTATTGCCTTTATTGTTATTATTTATTGTTATTTCCACTTAACATATCTGGACAAAGTCCAGACAGATTCTTCACTTACAGTGTGGCAACGGATAGATATATCATTGTGTACAACAGGCTATGATAGTATAATAAACATTAACAAATAATAACTGTAACAAATTGCTGTACTGAATCATACTAATACTTCAAATAACTCATTACTTGCCTCTCCAAATAAACAATTGCAGATACTTCACAGAATACAAGATAACCAGCATCCTATTACACATTATGAGATCTCTTGCCTCCCAGGAAGAATGTTCTTCTAAAACCTGTCAGTTAAATGTTAGTTTAAAAGAAAATGACAATGGGTGTAGGGACTGAAGCTTACCTGTTATAAATGTAGATGTTCTCATGCTCTGTGGAAATGATGAAATGTGTTTGGACCCTTCTAAGATCTTTAATATTGGGGCAGTGAGATCTTGTATAATACCTTGCATGTGAGCAACTTGTATGTGATCCACATGATTAAATGTCGGTCTATAAGTGGGCATCACACCTGAGCTTCTGTTCCAGTCAAAGAAGTTTTAATTTAATTACTTATTTGTATACCAAGGTCTTATATCACCTAATAAATCCTAGTGTATCTTACATGGCATCTAACTGCTGTTCCAGAAAAGCACATTTCTATATGTGTTTCCATGCCGATATCTCAAGAACACATCAAGCTATCTCTGATACTTTAGGATATCTGAAATAGTAGTAGATATCTATCATGACTGAATATAGCTTGTAGACAATTCAGTCAGTAATGTCGGGGAGGCTAATCAGCTAATGAAATATCTGTGATCTTTTAAAGCTGTGTTTTGTACTTCTCACCACTGATATGGAAATTCATTCAGATACTTAAATGCTTAAATGCAAACTGTTGCCAAGTTATGCTGATTGCAAGCTGGGACTTGGCCAGAGAGTCCTGTCAGGAGTGTCTGGAGACAAGCTATGGTGTGGGCCTAATATATACTACTATATACATCCAGGAGAAGAGCTTCCAGCAGCTCTTGGCCCTGAGCCAGAGTCTGGACCGGTCACAAGCCAGACACCCCCACAGTATCTCTGGAATTGGTTTTGGATCCAGTTGCGCCAAAATGGGGTACAGAGACCCTGAATAGGGAGGTCCCAGGTGAGTTCTCTCAGGAAGTTTGGCCAAATGGTGTCTTCAGGGCCCTAACATACACATCCAGTGCCTGGCTTATTGATCTTTGTATGAATGTGAAAAGATGGCTTTATTGAAGTGCTTGGAACAAAATAAATGTGATGAATAGTGGTAACATGGTCACCGAAAATTTACCTGGGTAACTCTTACAGCATGGGTGCAGTCTCACCACTATAAAGAAGTGCTATATGGTTATGCATTCTATTTCCTATTTTGTGACAACTGTCAGGATGAAGAAATTTATAGGTATATCTAAATCCTTGGGCAGGATTATACAGATATGGAAGGAATGAAACACATAGAAGCAAAAAAGCGGAATACCTTTCAGTTAATACAACCCGAGAGATAATTGCTTCACACTGATGAAATTCTGCTCTTCCCATTAACCTAAATCAAGACTTGAATCACACACGGCTCTCATAAATAAGATTATACATTTTACATACTGAAGAAGGAAACTTGTAAAATTTTGCCATATAGAAATTGCCTACACCTTATTCTCAGTAGTTATAATTATTTAGAAGATTGTTGTTGTGTCACTGAAAGAAAAAGAAGATTTTTGGTTGACTACTCAGATTCTTCTGTAATTTTGAACTGTCCTATTTTCCCAATAATTTCCATTGAACTCTCATAACATAATTCTTTGTCAGTTGCACTTATCATTAATGATAAGGGAAATCTTTAATGATCTTATAATTCTAGTTTCAACTTTATATATGATCAAATCCTACTTTCTTTACTATCAATCTTAGTTTGCACGAAACTGTAATGTTTTATTGTAATATTTGGAACTTTGTGTTGGGTCTGTCTGAGCTGGAGTCACCTTTTCCCTGCAGCAGTCCACAGAGTGCTGTGCTCTGCACTCTTATCTGGAACAGCACTGATATCACTCCAGTGTTGTGTCTATTGCTGCATAGTGTTGGCACAGCATCAGGACTCTTTCCAAGCCCCAAAGAGCCAGCAGGCTGGGGGTGGGCAAGTGATGGGGAGGGGACATTGCCAGGGCAGCTGACCTAAACCAACCAAAGGGATATTCCATAACACCTGATGTCACACTGGTCATATATTGTTACTCTCTTGAAGCCAATGGAGAATTTTTATTTATTTATTTATTTTTCCAGTGGAAGTAGAATTGTGCTCCATATAGAAATACACATAAAGAAATGAAGATAAAAGATATACTTGGTGGGACAGTATTTCAGTTGATGTAAATCAGTGTCATTTCATTTCCTTTTTTTTTTTTTTGTTTAATTAATAAGTAGTCAGAAGAATATCAATATAATGCAACGAATATTTCCTTTAAGTCATTTCTTAAGTAAATACATCATAAAAGAAATTCAGTTTCATCAATAAGATATATTTTATATGTGAATTACAGTAAACACAAAATAATTTAAATTATTCTAATAAGCCTGATTAATGCTATAAAAAAAAAAAATCAACAACAAAAAACCACCTCTGAATCAATCATGAATTTAATGTGGAAGGCCTATATTATTTTATATGTCCCAATACAGCAACAAGGTATTTTAATGAACCTCAGCTCTGCAGGTCAGCTACTCTGCATTCTTACTTGAATATATATTTTATGCACATTACCATTCATGTAGTGTTCAGTGGATTGTGATTCTTATTACTGTGCAAAATTCTTAAATTTAAAAACAATTTTGAACTACAGATAAGTACTTTTTAAGTAATTGGTTGAGAGGAGGAGATAAATAACATATCCAGAGTATATTACATAGCTAAAGTAGAGGCCAGGTACAACCCATGAAAAGAGTAGTACACAAAACAGATTTGAAAATTTGCTAATTATCAACCCAAACATAAGCACGCTAATAAACTCGAACAGTTAAACACAGTTGAACAATTAAACACCTCAATCAATACCTGGTAGTCTACTGAAAAGAGTATTGTCTTAGCTAGCCCCAGACCATAGGACTTGTATTAGGATAGGACTTATGCTGACTGTGTAAGGCCCTCATCCTTGCCTACAGTTATCAACATGTTATGAAGATTAGATGTGTGACCTTGTTACCAGGTGTCTCTTGTCACAATATGTAATTTAAATGAAGATAACAGCAAAAATCTTGAAAATATGGCCACAGATTGAAAATAAAGGTTATATGACTGTTAACAACTCAGTGATTGACAGTTATTGGTCATTGTAAAAGTACAAAATGGTGACTTGGGAAAAGACTGTGTTTGCTTTAAGGAAACAAGCAACAGCCAGGCAAGGAGAAAACAAAACAAAATAAAAACCAAAACAGCAAAGAAAGTAGACAAGCTACAGGATAAGGTACCTGCCTATTACTTCCACCTCATATTTTGTCTTCTTACCTTTGGAAACAAAAGACTAGGATGTTTAAGATTAGAAACTTAACTGTCTTGTAAAAGAAGAATAAGGTCACAAAATCAGAGTAGGAGAGAGATGACAAACCCACTTCAGTCTGACTTATCCTGGCCGAAGGGATATTACCGGGTCTTATCACCTTAGACTTTTCAATAAAGACTGTCCCAGACCTTAATCATCAGTGCTAACTAGACATCACTTTGGTATGCTCTCAAGTAATGTAGGATATAATTACTAAGGACTGAACACTTTGAATACATAATAATAATGAAATGTAATCTGTAAGAATTAATTAGCATGAATTGTATTGTTAATTAATGTCAGTCCAGCAAAGTTTTGTTTTAAATTCTGAAACTGACCTGGTTTGTTAATCGTCTAAATGCTACAAACACAATAATCACCAATTCCTGAATTTATATATATATATTATATATATATATATATTATATATATATATATTATATATATATACAGCTACATTTATTCAGTTGCAATAGTATCTGTATTCATTTCATCTACAGCAAATTGCATGAGGAAAAAATAATTAAGTAGGATAAAGTTTTTGTTGTTTTAGGTAATACGTTGAAGACTGGCATTATAACATCCTCAGAAAAACAAGAAAATATTATTTCTGTAACACCTGGATATGTACACTGCAAATTACTGATATTGTGATAGTATTGTGCAAATGCAAAAATTTAATGAAACCATAAAATGATAAAATTTGTTGTAGATAAAGGAATCTGGAATACTTCTATATAATAGAAAAACAGAGTTCGTCACTCTGAGTCAGGTGAGAAGGACAAAGATAATGTTTTACCCCATGTAGTGCACGCTCAGTATTGCACGTTTGGCACAGACAGCACTCTTATCAGCAGTTGCAGTTGCTTGCACCTTGGATAAAATTGTTGAGAATTTTGCTCTTTGATACAGCTGGATCAAAATTTCTTCCCTAAGGAATATCTTTATGCCAGATGTTCCTGAACCTGAATAACTGAAATTATTTTATAAATAATAGCAATTGTTCTTGAGAAATGTTATAGTTCTAACTTCCCTTCATTAAAGACTGAAAAAGTAGGCTCCTCGCATGTCAGTTTCTCAAGACCTAAAATGATCTAGGATCCAACTTGGTCTTCTGCCTGTTTGATGTTGGCATTTAAATGGAATGAGTCACTCCAGTTTTCCCAATATTGCTATACTTAGAAGCAAAGTTAGGGTTGAGAAATAAATGTTTATGTATCATAAATTGATTTTGGTTTTGGTATTCTAATACACAGTTTCTGTCCTTTCATGACTAGATTCATCATAGAAACTGAGAGATCCCAAAAGCTTAATGTTGAACAGGATATGACAGGTGGTACTAATTCCAAAGTGACTCCAACCTTAGTTATCATAGAACTGTTGAATCTGATATAAACAGCTTCACTGCAAAATGCATTCTGTGGACAAATTAGAATTTTGTGACAGTGAGGGAATACTCAATAAACTGTGGAAAGATAATCTACTCAGAATTCTGCCACTGGGTTTTCTGAAGTGGGAAAGAGAAGACCATGATTTTCTGAAATAAATGGTTCTTAAGGGGTTGATTATCTTGTTAGGTTTTGACTCATTTTGTGTCCTTCCAGCCTGAAGATATTTGAAATGTTTTCCTCTGCTTGCCAAGACAACACCATAACCATTAGGCTGTCATTTACTGAAGGAATAAATTTATCTGCTACTGAATTTGCTATGTTACAATAAAAATATTTATAGGTGCAAAAATGAATAAGAAACAGTATGATGAAATGGGACAGAAACTACAATAGAACTACATTTCTGTAACCTTTCTCTCCCCACTCTACCTAGTACCAAAATGCAACACTCTTCCTGCTCACTCAATCCTCCTAGACCAAGTCTTTCAGGTACAAATATGATATGGCAGGCTATCCAAGGGAGTTCTCCCAGTACTTAATTGTCTTGTCAGCTATTGGTTAGCTGTATTACTGTCCCTCATTCCTTTCACTGGAAGATCCTACCCTCCTTTGTTCTTTACCTGACTGTACACCTTCTTTCTGCCCACTAACCCTGACCCTGACCCTGACCCTGACCCTGACCCTGATCCTAACCCTAACTGGACTGATATTGAAGACTGTCTTTTGCCACAGACTTCTGCAGTGTGAGGAAGGGACTACTGTAACATTTCCTGCTTTGGACAGGTGATTTAGTCACTACTATGTTAAAAAATAAATAAATAAATAAATTAAATAAATTTAAAAAAATCCTAAAGCTTTCTTGGGGATGTAAATATGATTTTAACTTAGGGTACCAACAAGCTTAATCAGACAAATCTGAGTATGTGTTAAACACTTCAGTTGTCTAGGAAATTTTGTTCACCATATTGACAGATCAAGAGTCCCTGGGTCTCTCAGCCCAGGGGCTGAGATTATGTGCTTAGTTCTGGTATGCATGTTAACTTCTCATCGTCAATGATATTTTACCTCAGATCTTGGATATGCTGTGCCCAACATCTTTAAAAAAAAAAAAAAAATATATATATATATAAATATATATACAAATATATTATTTATGTATTTATAGAGATGTGCATATAATCTGAAACCTATCTTGGGCAGATATCAGGGCAATACGTTTCTTATCTATTGATCAAGTTCAATTATTTTTGAAGCTAGAACTTTCATATTGCCTCTCACATACTTTATAAAATCCTCTTAGGGTATTTGCAAAATTGCACAATTTAAAACTCCTGTCTTTCAAATTTTACATGAGATTTCTTCCATAGAAAATACTTAACACAGTGCTTCACCAATTTATAGGACAGATAAGAACAATCATAAATGCTTGTAAACACAGTAGAAAGATAGCTATCTAGGCTAATTTGGTCTCTGGTATAGGCCTTAAACTCTTTAATTCAAATATTTCCAACATTTGACAATTTTATTGTTAATCTTTTCAATTCATACAGAGATTGTAGATCAGAATACTTACAGAGATTCTGTAAGTATTAGGCTAGAAAAAGAAGTAGAAAATATACTGTAGAAGATTGTTCCTATTTATTTCTTCATTTATGTTTATTTGAGCAGTCATAGAAATTGTCAAGGAAGTTACTTGAACTAGTTAACAGATGTGCTGCTAAAAGGGTCTATATGAAGTACTTATATTTACCTATAATTAATCATATCCATATAAATCTAACACAATTCTAATGATGTTCTGTATATAACTGAACAGTAAAATGCTGTTGATGCTATATATTGATATTATTGATGCTATATATTGACTTATATAACCCCCAATGTGACATATGGATGCATAGTTGTATAAATTCTGTGCATTGGAGAAACCATCCATCTAAAAATAACATTTTTTCTTTATAGATCAGAATTGATCCCACAGTTCTTCAACTGGAAAAAAAAAAAAAAAAAAAAAAAAAAAAAAAAAAGTATATATATATATTACATTATATTGTTTTGTAAAGGATTTATTTCAGAATAAATGCAAATAAAGTCTAATTCTGCATTGTTGGAAGAAATCTACAAACATTGTGTTCTTAAAATATTTTGTGAATTTCTATTCTACAAGATAGCTCTTGTAGCATTACTGATTCTTTATGATCTAAAAAGAAAATCCACACCCACCTTTCCCACTAAAAGTTTCAATTTATTATTCCTTGTACCTTGAAGGTAAAAGCAAAAGATATTCACAGGAACTTTGGAGTAGTCCATATAACTATGTTATTAATTTAAATACACAAATATTTTATTTTCATATAGATTTTCTCTCTCATAAAAACACCAGACTATTTATGAGCAAATGTAGTTGCCATGGGAAACAAAAAGACATACAGAGATACTTAAGGTACTCAGCCGGGGAGTTGTTTTGGCTTGGATTTATTCTGCTTAGGTAAAAGTGGTTCTGAATGGCTACTTCTTCACTTGAAAATAGCTCTTTTTGATCCACAAATTCATATGAGAATTACTCATTATTCCAGAGATAGTCCAAATGAAACCAATGGAATAAGTTTGTAATTGACTTTATGCAATTAATTTCTTTGCAAATTGTCCTGTTTGGCTGAATACAATGAACAATACAGTTTAATACGAGACCCAATTTTGTGAGCTGTCTATTTATATTTCTATGCTGTTCCTCTTACCCAATTTGCTGATACATTACTATTCAATGTATCAATTCTTGAGGTATGTGATAATGTGACATATATAAATATAACACTTCAAAATTTAGTTTGCTAATAGAACAATTATATAATACTATTATACAATGGTTACACAGACTAACTAGAATATGTGCCTGAATAATAAAAACTGAAGTAAAAAAGAAAAGAAGGAAAGGAAAGGAAAGGAAAGGAAAGGAAAGGAAAGGAAAGGAAAGGAAAGGAAAGGAAAGGAAAGGAAAGGAAAGGAAAGGAAAGGAAAGGAAGGAAAGGAAAGGAAAGGAAAGAAAGGAAAGGAAAGGAAAGGAAAGGAAAAGGAAAGGAAAGGAAAGGAAAGGAAAGGAAAGGAAAGGGAAAGGAACGGGAAGGGGAAGGGAAGGGGAAGGGGAAGGGGAAGGGGAAGGGGAAGGGAAGGGAAGGAAGGGAAGGGAAGGGAAGGGAAGGGAAGGGAAGGGAAGGGAAGGGAGGGAAGGGAAGGGAAGGGAAGGGAAGGGAAGGGAAGGGAAGGGAAGGGAAGGGAAGGGAAGGGAAGGAAGGAAGGGAAGGGAAGGGAAGGGAAGGGAAGGGAAGGGAAGGGAAGGGAAGGGAAGGGAAGGGAAGGGAAGGGAAGGAAGGGAAGGGAAGGGAAGGGAAGAGGAAGGGAAGGAAGGGAAGGGGGAAGGAAGGGAAGGGAAGGGGAAGGGAAGGGAAGGGAAGGGAAGGGAAGGGAAGGGAAGGGAAGGGAAGGGAAGGGAAGGGAAGGGAAGGGAAGGGAAGGGAAGGGAAGGGAGGAGGGAAGGGAAGGGAAGGGAAGAGGGAAGGAAGGGAAGGGAAGAGGGAAGGGAAGGGAAGGGAAGGGAAGGGGGAAGGGAAGGGGAAGGAAGGGAAGGGAAGAAGGAAGAGAAGAGAAGAGAAGAGAAGAGAAGGAAGAGACAGAGAAGAGATGAGAAAGAGAGAAGAGAAAAGAAAA